>NW_028170161.1:0-6000 GCF_963971535.1 Notolepis coatsorum
AGAGACTAAAGTACAGAAAAAAGGTACAGTTGGGTACCGGGATAGATAGGCCCTCAGGATGTTTTTTGCTACCTTTTTTTCATTATTATTTCCAGTTATCCCATACCTTGGGCCATCACGAGTTGATAATGACCACCCCCAAATCAGCCCTGTTTGGCCTCAGGGGCCAAAAAACCCTCGTTTTGGGAAACGCTTCTGGTGAAATTATGTAATTGCAAATATGAGGGTACTGCAACTGCATAAAAGCCATAAATGGTCAAATAAGTCTGACACCTTGCATGGTGTATCCTGACACATAGGGGAAAAGTATCAGAATAATACTCTGGGCCTTACTACCTTTCTATTGTCAAACATCACCCTCAGAATACCCCAAAAGACAAAAAAACGTCTGTCCGCCTGACAAATTGTCATCAAAAGTGATCATTTTCAAGTATTTTATTATACATGTTGCTGCCTCACATGGATTTAAAAACTGCCCACATTTATAAGCTTCAATTTAAGTCCAAGATGACCTTTCTATCTAGAATAGTACACCTGCTATGACCAAAGTTCTCCATTGTACCTCAAATCGAGAAAATAGGACATATTTCTTCTTTCTTTCTCCCTTATTTCTTTATATCTAAAAAATATATTAAACAAGAGTTGAGACACAACACAACCCTGGATAATGGAGACAAGGCATTTATCTATCTATCTATCTGTCCCGTCTGTTCTCAGTGTGCTCCAAGGCGGTGTTCTGCATTATGCCCATCGTCCAGATCGCCATCGGTGAGTCTCTTCATCTATTCATCTATGTGATATTCTCTGCTATTCTTCTCTGAATTGTTTTCATGTCAGATCATCTGAAACTAAGAATAATATTTTTTAATAACTGTAAAGGAAGCTGCACAAAATGTCACCTTTAGTCTTATCACACTGTCCTTTGGTTGGTCGGTCGGTTGGTCAACTAAAATGTCCCCACCCTAAGATAAGATAAGATATTCCTTTATTAATCCCGTTGGGGAAATTTGGGCATCATAGCAGCATGGGGGGGAGGGGAGGTACAGGTATGGGCAGGGTAATAGTAGAAAGAGTGTCAGACTGTGGTTGTACTGGGCGGCTCCTAGTGGTCAATGGTGTCAGACTGTGGTTGTACTGGGCAGCTCCTAGTGGTCAACCGTGTCGGACTGTGGTTGTACTGGGCAGCTCCTAGTGGTCAACAGTGTCAAGACTGTGGTTGTACTGGGAAGCTCCTAGTGGTCAACAGTGTCAGTGTCAGACTGTGGTTGTACTGGGCAGCTCCTAGTGGTCAACAGTGTCAGACTGTGGTACTGGGCAGCTCCTAGTGGTCAACAGTGTCAGACTGTGGTTGTACTGGGCAGCTCCTAGTGGTCAACAGTGTCAGACTGTGGTTGTACTGGGCAGCTCCTAGTGGTCAACAGTGTCAGACTGTGGTTGTACTGGGCAGCTCCTAGTGGTCAACAGAGTCAGACTGTGGTTGTACTGGGCAGCTCCTAGTGGTCAACAGTGTCAGACTGTGGTTGTACTGGGCAGCTCCTAGTGGTCAACAGTGTCAGACTGTGGTTGTACTGGGCAGCTCCTAGTGGTCAACAGTGTCAGACTGTGGTTGTACTGGGCAGCTCCTAGTGGTCAACAGTGTCAGACTGTGGTTGTACTGGGCAGCTCCTAGTGGTCAACAGTGTCAGACTGTGGTTGTACTGGGCAGCTCCTAGTGGTCAACAGTGTCAGACTGTGGTTGTACTGGGCAGCTCCTAGTGGTCAACAGTGTCAGTGTCAGACTGTGGTTGTACTGGGCAGCTCCTAGTGGTCAACAGTGTCAGTGTCAGACTGTGGTTGTACTGGGCAGCTCCTAGTGGTCAACAGTGTCAGTGTCAGACTGTGGTTGTACTGGGCAGCTCCTAGTGGTCAACAGTGTCAGACTGTGGTTGTACTGGGCAGCTCCTAGTGGTCAACAGTGTCAGACTGTGGTTGTACTGGGCAGCTCCTAGTGGTCAACAGTGTCAGACTGTGGTTGTACTGGGCAGCTCCTAGTGGTCAACAGTGTCAGACTGTGGTTGTACTGGGCAGCTCCTAGTGGTCAACAGTGTCAGACTGTGGTTGTACTGGGCAGCTCCTAGTGGTCAACAGTGTCAGACTGTGGTTGTACTGGGCAGCTCCTAGTGGTGAATGTGTGTAACTGTGTGAAGCAGGGCGTTGCTGAAAAAGAGCATTCATTCTTCAGCGAACCAACCCTGGGTAAATAAAGAACCAACCCTGGGTAAATAAAGAACCAACCCTGGGTAAATAAAGAACCAACCCTGGGTAAATAAAGAACCAACCCTGGGTAAATAAAGAACCAACCCTGGGTAAATAAAGAACCAACCCTGGGTAAATAAAGAACCAACCCTGGGTAAATAAAGAACCAACCCTGGGTAAATAAAGGTAAAGGTTCCAGCTGTAGCCGGGAGGAGTGTGTTCACAAATCTCAAGGAATAAGATATTGTTTCAGTTGAGTGGTAGTGAAAGAGTTAACCTTCTGTAGTGTGGTAGTGAAAGGGTTAACCTTCTGTAGTGTGGTAATGAAAGTGTAACCTTCTGTAGTGGGGTAGTGAAAGGTTAACCCTCTGTAGTGTGGTAGTGAAAGGTTAACCTTCTGTAGTGAAAGGGTTAACCTTCTGTAGTGTGGTAGTGAAAGGTTAACCTTCTGTAATGTAGTGAAAGGTTAACCTTCTGTAGTGAAAGGGTTAACCTTCTGTAGTATGGTAGTGAAATGGACATTTGTATGTAGAGTAATCATTTAAAAAAGATACAGTATATAACCCATCAACAGAAAAAAAAAAGATTGATTTCATGAATTTATCATTTAAAAAATGTTGGCGGGTCCAAAATGAATGTTGTTGTTTACATGTTGCGTGCATGTATCCCCTCCCTACTTCCAATTTCCCCCACGTGGAATGCACTGGATTGGATAAATGACATGCTGGTGCTCTAGTGTGTGTGTGTCTAGCTGTGACATCTAGTGGCTGCATGTTATCTATTCCACCTTTTAAATAAAAGCGAGGCAAATAAGTTGAAGACACCCCACCTCGATCCTCTTCATTCTTTCTCTCCCTCAATCTCTCTCTCTCCATATCTCTCTCCATATGTCTCTCCCTCTCTCTCCATATGTCTCTCTCTCTCTCTCTCTCTCTCTCTCTCTCTCTCTCTCTCTCTCTCCCTCTCTCACCAACAACAGGCGCAGTGCACCTGGAGGACTGTCCCAAGCAGCACTATATACCCATCTACCTGGTGGTGATGGGAGCGTTTAGTCTGATGCTGGCCGTCCTCGCCTGCTTGCCCTGCGCCCGGACCCCCGAGGACGACGCCCCCGGCCCCCTCGACAGGATCTGCACCGTATGGAACACTCTGGTGTTTCTCTTTCTCGCCTGCTGGTTCATCACTGGTGCGTTCAAATTCAGGAGCCGTGTCGTTATGGCAACGCAATGGAAGCCTTGTTACCGGGGAAGTTGGAGAGAGAGATTTAGTCTGTCCCAGCTAAAATAATGCAGGGTTAAAGGGCCACTCAGTGATCACGGGTAGCCCCACCACTAGTGATTTTATGACAAGCAGCGCGTCTGGCAGGTATAATTATTTCCCCGATTTAGTCTCTCTGTGACTACAGTTTGTTTGGACAGTCGCCATACAACTAGTGTAGACAGAATAAAAGCAGTGCAATAAAATAGCTCTCATTTACAGTGATCATAAATCATAAAAATAAACATAAGATTTGCATGAAATAGACCGAATAAAATAGTGCAGTGCAATAAAATAGCTCATTTACAGTGCAATAATCATAAAAATAGATGTACAATTTGCATAAAATAGCCATAATATGTGGTCCTAAATCAGATACAGGTCTGATTTATTTTTTGCAATGTGACCTCAGTCTGAACAGTCATGCGACTCTAGATTGACATTGGTCACACTTTGTTCATTTGCGCATGAAGGTCAGTTCAGGAGAGTGACCAGTTCACACTGGAATCTGATATGGGCCACATTTAAAAAATTATGTGAACAGCCAAACACATTTTTTTCTTATCTGAGCAATAAATCAGAATTGAGCACTTAGGCTTGCAGTGTGAACGTAGCATTACTTTTGGCTAATTCTGGAGTTTATTCAGTTCCATGTAGTTCAAGCTGAGATCTATCCTACTGTCACATAGTGTATTTGTAACACTAAAACTGTAATTCCTGCTAGCATAACATTCACTTTATGATACTAGTCCACGCTATGTAGTCGGCACATTCATTTAGAACAGTTTGGTTGGAATTACGTAGTAGGTCCATTATCAAATTTGAATGGGCACCTACTAACCAATCGGAATCGAGTATTCACCCAGGCCATGGTATAAATACAATATAGAGGCTAAAACCGGTCTTGTTATGGTCTCATCATGTTTTTGTGGTAGACGTGTCAAGGGACATTGAATTGACAATCCTACACTTAGGGGCTTTTAAAGTAAAATAACACAATAAGCACATGTAATATATTGAACACTTGGGGTCTCGTCGCCCCCTATAGGTAACGTTTGGATCTACTCCATCTACGAGCCCAACTACAACAAGACGACGACGCTGGTGGATCCGTACTGCGACAAGACCGTCTACCTGTTCGCCTTCTGGACCACCACGCTGGTCTACATCTTCCTGTGTCTCTTCCTGTTCGTGGGCTGCTCCCTGTTCGTGGGCTACTGCGTCTGCTTCTGTAGGGACAGTATTCTGGGGGGCACTGTCTAGTTGTATATGGGGGGCTTAAAGGGACAGCGGGTCGATCTCACAATGGCCACAAACGCAGCGTTCGCTACAGGAGCTATACGTCTCAATCTCCCTGGTTCAAACACAACCGTATATGGACCTCCAGGAAGACTACTCTGGCATCAGCTAATGGCGATCATATAAATAAACAAATATAATCTGCGTGTTGTAGCGTGGGTTGCACAAGCTTTTTTTTTCGACGCCATCAAATATTTCATCTTTATGGTGTTGGTTTCAGGCCAGTGGTAAATAATGTTATAAACACCTGTTGGCGTTCTATTGATGATGTCAATCAATGAGAGATCACTGGCTTCTCATCACATTCCGCTAGCCAACAGTCTGTCTAGATGTATTATTTGGTAGCGATGCATACTTAATTCTAAATGGTGTGTATTGTGTGCCTTTGCGATGAATTTAAAGACCCAATTGATTATTATAATTGATCATTAATAATTCTGTGTTTACTGTGAATGTTCTTTTCTCTACCTCACGTTTCACTTTCTTTTTCGTTCGTTTTTTTTTTCTTTTCATAACTGGATGAATGGGATCATCTGAATCTGGTGGAATAATTGTTATACTATTTATACACTAAATTATAAAAAGTGATTTGTGAAACTAATCTTTTATTCTTGATTTTGAAATGCATGATTAGATTTGATTAAAATGTATCGTGATCATACAGCACAAGTACAGTACACTGAAAGGAAGTTTGGAATCCAACCAGAGTGCAAATGTAACAGTAATAATAACCAATAACCACAATATAGCATGATGTTATCGTTTCTCTATGATCATTTCGGAAAATAAACAAAGACGGAACCTTTGGGAATGATAATTTTTATTTTGGTCCTCCCAAAAGAAACCTAGTTCTCTCCAATGGCTGTTGTCATAAGCCTCAAACATAGACACAACATGGTATAGTGATATGAAACCTTTAATCATAGAAATATAATTTATATACAAATACAAAATATCAATAAAAAAAAATACCATTGGGGGGAAAAAATAAAAAAAAACATATCTTATTATATTTGTGTCTTCACTGATTCTCTGAGACCCAGGCTGGAGTCCCACTCTGTGATAGGTGGAATGGGTTACTTGTGATGTCAGCACGGCTTGTGTGCACGATTGGCCAGGGCTTTGGCGTGGACGGCCTTGTAGAGGAGAGCGAAACTGGAAGGGGTGAGCTGACCTTTGCCCAGTGCGTTCACCTTCCCCATCAACACA
>NW_028170160.1:0-10000 GCF_963971535.1 Notolepis coatsorum
TAAAGCAGGGAACCACAATATTTTGCATACGAATTATGCAGAATGTAATATCATAACTGTCTATTACTTTTCTTGCAATTGAGCCAATTTTCCTTAGGTACGGTTTTGAAGTGTGTGTTCAACAGAATGTAGTATAAAAAACACATTCACAAAAAGTATGGGTTACTGAATGCTGAACTGCACTATTATAATCACTAAGCCAGACCTTACCTGTGTCCCTGTATCACTTGTCTCTGTTGCCCTTTGATAAAAAAACTTCCCTATGTCCATTTTCCTTTTTTTGGGCATATTTCAGTTAGTCACAGCAAAAGTCACCTAGTAAAAGTGAGATAATTGACAATATCAAAACATGCTAGGGCTGTACCGAATAGTTCGAAGCTTCGTTCATAATGTTGACATTCGAATTCTAAATCAACATAAAAAATTGTAAAAAAACATTTTTTTTTTTTTTTTTTTTTTTTACATTTTCTTTTGCCAAGGTATGGCGAGTGCCATATCTTGCCATACCAAAATGGACGCCCCTGCCTCAAGGCCTCACCAGGCATATGACCCTGCACTTTTTCTCAGAATCCTGTCTGGCTGTACGACAGGGAGGGATGATTCGAGACAGATGTGAGCCACAGGGGCCTTGTGATGCTTGTCCTATGTGCTTATCACACCCCATCAGATGCCAGGCAGTGTGTAATTTTCACTCTGTATAGCAAGGAACTAGGGCACATTAGTTCTTTTGTGAAGGGGGCCTCAGTCGTGCAGTGTTCTCTGGAACTGTAGGCCAATGTAATCACAGCCATGGTCTTGGCTTTCAATGGGGAATGTGTTGGTTGTTATTAGGGGAGATTAGGCGGAGTAGAGTTTGATGATCTTGGCTCGTCACTCTTCTTCACGGCTGTACAATCAGCTGGCATGTACCAGAGATAGAGAGATTGTTGTTGCCATAACAAACTACCTCAGTGGGAGGGGCTTGGGGCTCACACTGTCACGGTTAGAGGTTCTATTACCACCGGTGCCACCTATAATTAAAAAGAAAAGCTGTGCACTATGGTACTGCAAGGCACTGTGGGTGTAAGTGTCAAATAGCACAGGCTACAGTACAGTATGTTGCATTATCCAAAGCTGTCTGGAATAGAGGTTGTACGCGATAACAGGGTGTATGTGACTCCAGTACAATTGAGGCGAATGGCACTCAGTTTGTGGCACTTGAAGCTCCAAAAAAATGTATATATTTTTTTGTATCAACTTTTTCTCCTCTTTTTCAATTTTTTCTCCCATCCCAATTCCACTGTGCCAATCTCCCCTGTCTTGAACGCTGCTCGCATATGCCCCCCACTGGCCGGTTTTAGGGAGGATAGAAGCCTTGCATCACGTGTCCCCTCCGATACACGAGGAGGCAGCTTGTCACATCTTTTCACCTGCCAGCGCGGACTCTCATTGGCGAGGTGTAACGTGTGGGAGGCTCACACTACCCCCGCCATTTCCTGTCTCTGCTGTGCAGGCGTCCACAACCGACCTGTAGGAGTCGCTGTCCAAAACGTCCAGATTACCACCCATCGACTTCCACCCACTAACTCTGCCAATTGAGTTAGTATGACGATTGGCCCAAGCCGGAGGCAACGCCGACAGCCAGAGTCGAACCCGGTGTCTCTTGTGCTGGTGACGAGCGCAATGTCTGCTGCGCCACCCAGCCGCCATTTTTTTAAAAATATATATACAGTATATATATTTGATCAACTCAAAAGCAATGTATCTTTCCAGATATCATGACACGGTTACTCAAGATAATCCACAGACCTTATTGGGAACAGTTTAATTTACCTAAGTAGAAAACCGTACACCCCCATTCACTATTATGTTGGGTGTACTTCGGTCCATCTCCTTGTCTATCTCTGTTTGCAGTCATAATGCTGACGTTCAAACCATGCACAGAGAGACAAGATAATTATTCCCTCTTTATTGGCATAATCAGCAAATAGCAAATCAATGGTTTCTATCCTGCTGAAAGTGCTAACTGCGAGAGAAGAGGACAATCACATGCAAGTTCACAGCTGAGTGCCAAGTGTCCCCTCTCTTCACCAAGGCACATGCAAACCTCCGCATCCTGGCCCACTGACTGAGGTATAGATGACGTAGTGTAACAAATGACTTTCCCCAGGGAGTAATGTGTAACACAAGTTGTTACTTTTGAGAGAGGTAATGAGTAATGAATTACTTTTTTAATAACAACCCCAACACTGCTTTGGGACATACAAGATTCAATTATATGTTATATAACACACACATTTATAAAGTGCTAGGTACAATGCATTATAAAAGTGATTTATCAAATACGCACACACTTTCCATCATATGAATGACCAGTCTACATTAGTTTAGAAGAGAATGTCATGTTGTAAGCAGCTACTACATGCATGTTATTCAGAGCCCGTAAGAGCCTCTAATCATTAATTTATTGCTGTAGGACATTATAATCCATTATTAGTGTATATTATTATTATTATTATAGCTAAAGCCTATAAAACAAAATATCAATATCCCATTTCAACCCCCATTCATTCATCATTGAGCGTCATTGGTTTTGAATGCAATCTCATAAATACACTTGAGCTTGTATCCCTGGGTCTTGTCAACAGGGTAACCCAGAGAAGACAAAATAAAAGCCACATGCTCAGCAAAGGGAAATAAATGGATTACAGCAATCATGTTATGGCTACAGAGCCCATAGCAATTACATTACACCTTACAAACAGTGATTTGATAGCCACGGCTAATGGCCTCCATGAAGGCAAATGGTAGAGATGACATTAGCCACTGTCGAACCAATATGGAATATGGATGGAGCCGGTGTTACAAGCAAAATAAGTGATACTGCTAGTCATTAGCAGCAGGGTAGCCCTGGTGGTTTACTTAGACAAGAACATCTCGTAATTGGAGGGGCACAGGTCCCTGCAGCAGCCCATGTGTCAGGCACCCGTCAAAGTGTCCTTGAGGATAACATTGAACTCCTTACTGCTCCAGGGGCGTCTCCCAAATGGCTGACCCTGGGCTCTGGTGAAATGCATACATGTGTGTGTGTGTGTGTGTGTGTGTGTGTGTGTGTGTGTGTGTGTGTGTGTGTGTGTGTGTGTGTGTGTGTGTGTGTGTGTGTGTGTGTGTGTGTGTGTGTGTGTGTGTGTGTGTGTGTGTGTGTGTGTGTGTGTGTGTGTGTGTGTGTGTGTGTGTGTGTGTGTGTGTGTGTGTGTGTGCGTGCGTGTGCGTGTGCGTGTGTGTGTGTGTGTGTGTGCGCGCGTGCGTGCTTGCGTGCGTGTGTGTGTGTCTCCGAGGGATAACAAATAAATTCCTTATTATACAGTGGAATGTGTTGATTGAAATGAGGTAAAGGAACAGGCTACAGTGCGTCCTGTCCTGTGAGAATAACATGAAAAAGAAACCTAGCGCTTTAGAGAGACGTACCTGGTGTATTGGTACACACAGGCTGAGTAAAACTCCCTTCACTAGGCTGGTCCGGGGTGCAGTAAACAGTGGTTTAACGTGAGGGAAAACCAAGCACTACTTAATCACAGTCAGTGTACAGTGTAGGGATACACCATTTGACTTGGTTTTCTGTGCAAGAACATACAACAATCCACTTTCTACAATGCACAGGGTCCACAGCAGAGGACATCTCACATAATGCAAAGACAGCACACACATACTGTATATTTGACTGTACAATGAATGCAACATATACAACATAAGCACCAATAACTTTTTATTTTATTTTAATTGCACTTAGAAATTGCACTTAAATTATGTGCATATAAATAAAATAAAATAAACAAAAAAGAAAAGCTCAGACATGGTGGCCCTGTGGAGTTGTTCATTATTCAGTCAGGAGCCTTTGTTGAGCATGTGAATGGCCTAGGGGCAGAAACGGCCATGGTGGGAGGAGGTTCTGTTGTGTATGGCCTTCCATCGCCTGCCAGAGCACAGGTTCTGGTGTGTATAGCCTTCCATCGCATGCCAGAGGACATGTTCCGGTGTGTATAGCCTTCCATCGCCTGCCAGAGAAGAGGTTCTGGTGTGTATAGCCTTCCATCGCATGCCAGAGGACAGGTTCCGGTGTGTATAGCCTTCCATCGCCTGCCAGAGGGGGGTTTTGTGAAGAGGTGTGACCAGGGTGGGTCAGGTCAGAGGCCTTTGTTGAGCATGTGAATGGCCTTGGGGCAGAAACGGCCATGGTGGGAGGAGGTTCTGTTGTGTATGGCCTTCCATCGCCTGCCAGAGCACAGGTTCTGGTGTGTATGGCCTTCCATCGCCTGCCAGAGGAGGTTCTGGTGTGTATAGCCTTCCATCGCCTACCAGAGGACAGGTTCTGGTGTGTATGGCCTTCCATTGCCTGCCAGAGGACAAGTTCTGGTGTGTATAGCCTTACATCACCTACCAGAGGACAGGTTCTGGTGTGGATAGCCTTCCATCGCCTGCCAGAGGAGAGGTTCTGGTGTGTATAGCCTTCCATCGCCTGCCAGAGGAGAGGTTCTGGTGTGTATCCTTCCATCGCCTACCAGAGGACTGGTTCTGGTGTGTATAGCCTTCCATCGCCTGCCAGAGAAGAGGTTCTGGTGTGTATAGCCTTCCATCGCCTGCCAGAGGAGAGGTTCTGGTGTGTATAGCCTTCCATCGCCTGCCAGAGGAGAGGTTCTGGTGTGTATAGCCTTCCATCGCCTGCCAGAGGACAGGTTCTGGTGTGTATAGCCTTCCATCGCCTGCCAGAGGAGAGGTTCTGGTGTGTATAGCCTTCCATCGCCTGCCAGAGGAGAGGTTCTGGTGTGTATAGCCTTTCATCGCCTGCCAGAGGACATGTTCCGGTGTGTATAGCCTTCCATCGCCTGCCAGAGGAGAGGTTCCGGTGTGTATAGCCTTCCATCGCCTGCCAGAGGAGAGGTTCTGGTGTGTATAGCCTTCCATCGCATGCCAGAGGACATGTTCCGGTGTGTATAGCCTTCCATCGCCTGCCAGAGAAGAGGTTCTGGTGTGTATAGCCTTCCATCGCATGCCAGAGGACAGGTTCCGGTGTGTATAGCCTTCCATCGCCTGCCAGAGGGGGGTTTTGTGAAGAGGTGTGACCAGGGTGGGTCAGGTCAGAGGTGGTCTTTGTTATCAGGGTATTAAGTTCAATAGATAGATGGTAGATGGCGACCAGAAGATCACTCTCACTGTTTTTTTTTAGCATACTGGAGGCTGAGGGCTACCAGACACAAATGAACAATACTTCGAACCGAACAACATCAACGAGATAACCAACGCAAATGGTCTGAACATTTTCCACCTCAACATAAACAGTCTAAAAAACGAATTGGATGAAATCAAACAATTATTCATTAATGGTAAGGCAAACATATTGTGCTTCTCAGAAACTAAGCTTGACGATTCTGTAAAAGATCCAGAGATAGAATTTGAGAACGACTCAATAATCAGGAATGATAGGAACAAGCATGGAGGTGGTGTCTGTATGTACATAAAGATATCAAATTAATTAACAGAACAGACCTGAATCATGAATCAATTGAAACTGTATGGGTTGAAATCCTGTTTGAAAGGCCGAAATCCGTACTAGTTGGCTCAATCTACAGACCGCCAGATCATAGTGGCTTTTATGATACACTTGACGGGTGTTTAGCTGGAGTTGAGGATGTAGACAATTCTTATTGGAGACTGGAACACGGATATGCAACGAAAAGATGCACCCGTCTTCAAGTCATTCAGTAGGTTTTGCGATCTGCACGGCCTTAGCCAGCTAATCACCCAACCCACACATGTATGTGAATTAGGGCTGTCCCTGACTAAGGATTTGGATAGTCGACTATGATTGGCCAAAATTCGCTGTTAGTCGACTATTAGTCGACAAAAAAAAGTATAATATTTTTATTTAAATTTTTTATTATCTTTCCATTTGGGCTGTGGGGGTGATTCATGTCTGAAGGAGTCGACTGAAGGCTTCTTGTCCTCTGCAAAAGCATGCAATTGGTCCACTGATGGAAATCCTCTTTCAGTGCCACTGTGCCTGTTTTCTTAGGCAGTTAGCCTCTGGTATGCGTGCCATTAGCGTTAGCCCCGCTTCTAGGCCTCTTTTCTTTAGGAAAGAATGATAAAAAATTTCAAAAAATTAAATGTATAAATATATATATATATATTTTTTTTTGTTTTCGACTAAGAGGTTGGCAGTCGACTATGGCTCCTTTCGACCGATTAGTCGACTAATCGACTAATAGTGGTCAGCCCTAATGTGAATCAACACAGACTATACCATTGACCTCATTCTGACCTCTGACAAGTCCAAGATCTCCAATAAAGCGGTTATAGCATGCGGGTTAAGCGATCATTATATGATATTCTGTACCCGCAAAAAGCGAAAACAAAAGGCTTCTAGAGACCTCGAAACCTACTCTAGCGAGGCCTTAACCTAGAACTGGAGAGCCTGGACTGGTCAGAAGAGCTCAGTGGTACACTAGTTGAAGAAACATGGCTTGGTTTCAAAACCAAATTCTCAAGAATACTAAACGACATGGCCCCCCTAAGAACCACCAGCGTAAAAAATCACGCTGAGCCGTGGATGCACTCCGAAATATTGACCACTATGAAAACCAGAGACAAAAAATGCTCTGAGTTTTGTAAAAGTCAGTCAAAGCTTACCAAAAGCTCGAGCAGTGAACTCCAAGCCCACGTGACTGAACTCCAACTGCAAAGAAACAGACTAAGAAATTACGTAAACTCCATGATCAAAACTGCAAAAAAATATTTCATCAATGACAAAACTGAGGAAAACTAAAATATACCCTGTGAACTTTGGAAATTACTCAATAATCAACTAGGCTGCAGTAAAAAACCAGATTTCCAAACATAAACATAAAGACGGACAACACGCTCATCACAGACAAACTGGATGTGGCCAATTACTTAAACATTTTCTTCACAAACATAGCCACAACACTGGTAAATAAACTACCCTCCCACTCAGGGAATTTTGGGGTAGAACACATCATAGCCTACTACAATAACCTAGGGGTCCGCAAAGACAATTTCAAAATAGAAATGGTAACAACAGCTGAGGTACTGTACTCAAAAAACTGAGCGCCCTCCAACCTAACAAGGCCACTGGCCATGACAATATCCCCTCCAAATTCCTCAGAGACTCAGCAGCCGCCATCACCCCAATCAACACACACATAATAAACCTCTCCATAAAACAGGGACACATACCCAGATACTTCAGAATTGCGAGAGTAACCCCCCTGCACAAAAAGGGCAGCAAATTAGACCCAGGCAACGACGGCCCTGTTTCTATTCTTACCTCCATCTCGAAAGTCATGGAAAAAATAGTCTACGAACAGGTCGAAAAGTAGCTTGCGGAAAAAAATCCAATCTGGCTTCAGAACATCCCACTCCACTGACACATGCCTTCTCTATTTGAACGACCACATCAAACAAGAGGTGGACGCAGGCAAATACTGCGGCATGGTCATGCTGGACCAACAAAAGGCCTTCGACACTGTGAATCACTCCATTCTGATTGACAAGCTAAAAGCAATTGGTTTTGATAGTTTATCAGTGAGCTGGATGCAATCCTACCTGGAGGGGAGAGAACAGATGGTGGAGGTAAATGGTACCCTATCCACCCTCCTCCCAGTGAGCTGTTGTGTTCCACAAGGAAGCATACTAAGACCGCTACTGTTCCTAATTTATGCAAATTACATGTCGTCAGCTTGTAACTGCAACTTGTTCCTGTTCGCGGACGACTCAGCCCTGCTGGTCTCTGACAATAACAAGTTACAGGTTGAAAAAACCCTCAGCTCGGAACTAGGCAGAATCTGCACCTGGCTCGCTGATAACAAACTATCATTACACCTGGGTAAAACAGAGTCCATTCTCTTCGGTTCAAATAACTAACTCAGCAAGACCGACGGTTTCTCAGTTACAGTGGGTGACAATATTGTCACAAGGAAAGATGAAATTACATACCTGGGTTCCATCCTAGAGGCAAATCTTTCCTGTGACAAAATGGCATCCAATGTAATCAAAAAAGTCAACCAACGAACTAGATTCCTGTACCGGATCTTCTCTCTGGTAAACAAGAATACCCTGAAGACTCTGGCATGAGCACTCATTCAAGGGTACTACGACTATGCTTGCACCTCATGGTACCAAAGCACCTCAAAGGCGCTAAAAACTAAATTACAAACATCACAAAACAAACTGGTCAGACTACTGCTTGACCTTACTCCTAGAACCCACCTCACCCCTGCCCACTTTGACAACCTAGGATGGCTTAGAGTAGATGACAGAGTACAGCTACTTGCAAGGGGTACACTACACTACACCAGTAAGGTACCCATGTACATGTCAAAATACTTCCCAAAGGTCAGTGAATACCACGACCACAACACTAGAGGGAGCTCCACAAATCATGTTAAACCCAGATGCGGCTCAAACAAGAGACTAAACACGTTTTGCAATTATGCCACATCAATGTGGAACGCCCCACCCACAGCTGTAAAGGAATGTGAATCACTACCCACTTTCAAAACTGCTCTCAAAGAGCACCTACGGGAGACTGCAATTTGAAACTGGCCCCTGTAAATGTCTAAACGCAACGCCCTCCAATGTACAGTTTTCCCCACCCCGCCTACCCACCCCCCCCCCCACTCCACCCACCCAACCACCTCTAATGTACAGTTTCCCACCCCACCTTCCCACCCCACCCCACCTACCCAACCTCCTCCATTGTACAGTTTCTTCCCCCTCAAATGTATATACTGTATATTTGTAGATCTGGTATGTCATGAACGTCTAGATGCAACAGTACTGTCTACCTGTATGTCATATATGTCATATGTTATGATTAATTGAAAATGGGGGACCCTGATGTAAACAAGACGAAAGTCTTTCTCTGGTCTGCATCCCCTTAACAATTGTGTGTATTGAGCTGTACTGTTTTGTACCCATTCTCCAATCTGTTAATAAAATGTTCAATCAATCAATCAAAACACTAATGGAGGTGGTACGGATGCTTTCAGTAATTGCTCTGTAGAACTGGTTGGTACAAGTACATCCTCTTTGTGAGCAGGCTGCCTCTTCTGGAATTAGAATTATGGACTCCCTGCTGTCTTTTACCATTGAGCTCCAGGTTGTTGGCAGAGCACCAAGACCCCAGCTGGGCCACTTCCCTCCTATAGATGGACTCGTTGCTGTCGGAGATGAGGCCTACAACTGTGGCATCATCTGTGAACTTGTTGTTGTGTTGAGTATAGAAGTATTTTGCCGCCGGAACAAAACAAACTGCTTTCAAATTAGCAGTAGTGTTCAT
Source organism: Notolepis coatsorum (assembly GCF_963971535.1). Classification (NCBI taxonomy): domain Eukaryota; kingdom Metazoa; phylum Chordata; class Actinopteri; order Aulopiformes; family Paralepididae; genus Notolepis; species Notolepis coatsorum. Next base: position 9,338 of record NW_028170160.1, read on the forward strand.
TCAGACAGAGAGTCTGTAGGTTTCGCAGAATAGAGCGATATTTCATGGGACAAACATAAAAATAGGTGATGCTTCAGTGACAAAGTGCTTAGCTGACGGTAATCAACCAAAAACCAAGACAATTCAGCTGTGTTGTTTCACAGCGAGGCTAGATGGCTCTCTGAACATTCAGCTGTGTTGTTTCACAGCGAGGCTAGGTGGCTCTCTGAACATTCAGCTGTGTTGTTTCACAGTGAGGCTAGGTGGCTCTCTGAACATTCAGGTGTGTTGTTTCACAGCGAGGCTAGGTGGCTCTCTGAACATTCAGCTGTGTTGTTTCACAGCGAGGCTAGGTGGCTCTCTGAACATTCAGCTGTGTTGTCACACAGCAAGGTAAAGTGTTGTTGTGAGCCTTTGAGATTGTAGAGGAAATTCAGCTGTTTTTGGAGGAGGAACAGACACAAGTCTGGTGATGAACAATTTCTGATGAAACTGGCATATCCAGTGATATATTTGGAAAGTTCAATGCATTGAATATTCTGCTTCATGGCAGAGACAAGCACATTCCTCACCTGGCAGACAAGATCAGCACATTCACTCAAAAGCTTGAGATGTGGGACAAGAGACTTGATCAAGGAAAAGGTGATTGCTTTGAGAATCTGAGCAAATTTGCTGAAACCAGTG
>NW_028170160.1:15000-16502 GCF_963971535.1 Notolepis coatsorum
GGTCAGGCAAGCGATACCGGAGTCTCAAGGCGAGCACAGAAAGACTCAGAAGAAGCTTCTATCCCCAGGCCATCAGGCTGCTAAACGAACAATGAATGAACACTACACAACAACAACCACCAAACGCACATAGCACACACATCCACACGCACACACTCACTTTAAACAAACACACTGTAGCACCCACTCCACACACTTTATAGCACACACCCACTTTAAACAAACACACTGTAGCACCCACTCCCCACACTTTATATTTATGGATGAAGGATTGCACTACAACTCGTACACCTTACTGTAAATTGTACCTAAAATTGTACCTCATCCCATTTCTGCTTTGCACTAGATAGTACTGTACATTAGTACACTGCATAGTATTGTGTATTGTATATTATATGGTAACTCAGAACATTGTACATATGTCTATACCGAACACTGTGACCTCATTTTTCTTCTTCTAAATTCATGCTATATTATGTTATTATGTTATTTGATACTATCTTGTCTAGCACAGTCTCTGGAGCGTAACAGTAAGAAGCATTTTGTATGAAAGTATTCTGTACTTCTGTATGACAACTATTAAAGAACTTGAACTTGAACTTGATCTCTCCTTTCTGCTTTCTCTGCTCTCTTTTCCATCTGTCACTTTGCCCTTGCTGTCCACTCTCTGTCTGTCTCTTACCCTCTCGTTGTCTCTCTGTCTGTCTGTCTGTCTGTCTGTCTGTCTTTCTCTCTCTGTCTCTCTCTGTATCTCTCTCTCTCTGTCTGTCTGTCTGTCTGTCTGTCTGTCTCACCACCTCTCTCTGTCTGTCTCTCCCCCTCTATCTGTCTGTCTGCCCCCCTCTATCTGTCTCCTTCTGTCTCCCTGTCTCTCTCTATGGCTCTCTCTCTGCCTCAACATAAAGCCATATGAATTTAATCTCTGAAAAGGTCACACGTCATCATACATGTGTTTTCAGTGTGTTGGAACACTTGTGATAGACATGATTCCCTGTGTGCTTACATGGTTTTTCCTGTGCAATTTATATAGTATTCCATGTGCGCTTTGCTTTCACATTTTACATATAGGCCACCAGTCATATTGCGTGGAGGAATAGTGATCACATGTTAATTATGTGAAAAAGTCATGTTTATAATGTGTTACGACCCTGGCTCAAAGGCCCGCAACCCATATGCAAACCAACACCAAAACCCTGTGCTCAAACTCAAAAAGCTACTCCATCAAGGAATTACTGGTGTAAACCAAAGTACAAGAATAGAAGACCGTGATAGCCATCTGTTTAACCCACACTCCTCTAACCACAGACACTGCATGTGTGTTACCAGGGCTGGTTTTAAAGCTGCCAGCAGGTAACCAATCAGCAGCAATTAGCTAATTGGCAGCCCTCACCTGCATGCCCCGTGACACAGGAGTGATCAGGCTCCTGGCACATAACAAATGGGAAATGCACATGTTGCCTACATTTTCCATTGACCTAGATCCAACTGGCTATTGTTGCTTG
>NW_028170159.1:0-31517 GCF_963971535.1 Notolepis coatsorum
AAGAGAAAAAAAACTATATCAGCGAATCATTTATATATAAGATGAGATATTCCTTTATTGAGATATTCCTTTATGGATTAATGTTATATCAAATAACTATATACTTGCTGTTTGGTCATTTCTAGTTGGAACTAAAAGCATTCTCTCTAGGCATCTGTTTTCCCACAAACTAATGTAATTGGATCTCTGTTTATGTATTTCTTTTTATTATTTCTTTTATTTATTTTTTGGACGCAGACACGGCCCACCCCAAGCTGGTGCTGTCTGAGGGCAACAGGAGAGCGGTCTACAGGGAGGTCCAGCAAGCCTACCTGGAGCACGGGGCTCCATTCAGCGCCTCCCCCCAGGTGCTGGCCTCCCGTGCCCTGTGGAGCGGCCGATGGTACTGGGAGGTGGAGGTCTGTGTGAGGACGAGATCGGGAGGAAGGGCCAGAAGGACAGCTGTGGTCTGGGCTTCAACCCACACTCCTGGTGCCTGGGCGGCGAGAGGGGGAAAGTGGAGGCCCTGCACGATAAACCTGGCCATCTGTGATCTCTTTCAGACACACTCTGCCAAATAACTGTATAATATTGTATAGTATATTGTATATTATATGGTAACTCAGTTATGTCGATTCTGCATCGAACATTGTACATATGTCTATACTGAACACTGTGACCTCATTTTCTACTTCTAATTTACATGCTATACTATGTTATTTGATACGTATCTTGTCTAGCACAGTCTCTGGAGCGTAACAGTAAGAAGCATTTTGTATAAAAGTATTCTGTACTGATGAGTGATATTCGATATCGTTATCGCGATATCATTTCCATGTCGCCCAGCCCTAGTTTCAGATATGTTGCACAGCTGGAGACATAAAAGGCACCAAAAACCTAATTACAAACATCTCAAAACAAACTAGTCAGACTACTGCTTGACCTGACTCCTAGAACCCACCTCACCCCTGCACACTTTGCCAACCTAGGATGGCTTAGAGTAGACGACAGAGTACAGCAACTTGCAATGGGCCTGGTCTACAAGATACACTATACGACCGGGGTGCCCATGTACATGTCAAAATACTTCCCAAAGGTCAGTGAATACCACGATCACAACACCAGAGGGAGCTCCACAAATCATGTAAAACCCAGATTCGGCTCAAACAAGGGACTAAACACGTTTCGCAATTATGCCACATCAATGTGGAACGCCCTACCCAAAGCTGTAAAGGAATGTGAATCACTACCCACCTTCAAAAACACTCTCAAAGAACACCTACGGGAGACTGCAATTCGAAACTGGCCCCTACAAATGTCCTAACCCAGTTGTACAATAAAGACCAAGCATGGCTTTGTCAGTATTCCAATGTACAGTGCCCCCCCCCCCACCTCCAATGTACAGCCCCACCCAACCCCACCTCCTCCAATGTACAGTTTCTATGTCAAATGTATGTCAGTATTCCAATGTACAGTGTGTTCCCCTACCCAACCCCCCCCCCCCACCTCCAATGTACAGCCACCCCACCTACCCAACCAACCTCCTCCAATGCACAGTTTCTATGTCAAATGTATATACACTCTTTTTCTGGATTTTTTTTTGTATCACAAACAGTACTGTATTTGCAAATCTGGTATGTCATAAATGTATAGATGTAGCAGTACTGTCTATCTGTATGTCGTGTGTGTCATATGATGGATTGAAAATGGGGGACCCTGATGGAAACAAGACGAAAGTCTTTCTCAGGTCTCTTAACAATTGTATGTATTGAGCTGTACTGTGGGATATTTGTGGATATCCTGATGAAGAATGTCTCAGTCAACCGAGGCTTGGATAATAACAAGGTTTATTAACCAAACAGATAGAATACATAGAGAGAATGGCTGAGGCTCTCGCCCCAGGTGATCAGCTGAAATTACCCAGGTAAGAAGCCCAGATAGATCTCAAGAGGAGATCTATATAGTTAACAGGAGGGGGTGTGGTCCCATTTGATAGGTCAGATGGGGGGGAGGGGGTACAGGTTTGGGGACACAGGGGAGGGGGGTGATTCCACAGAGAGGGGGGGGGGCACAGGTAAGGGGATACAGGGGAGGGGGATATCTTATTCCACAGAGAGGGGGGGGGGCATAGGTAAGGGGATACAGGGGAGGGAGATATATTTACATGAGGACAATATATTATACCACAATACTCACTTTTCTTTCTTATAATGTGGGTGAGATTAATGTATAATATACCAGGATTGTTTGGAACAGGTAAAAGTGGGGACCGATGTAATCCATCGGTTATCAGAAAATAGAAAATAATTAAAATAATGAAAATGTTGGCCAATGTGTTCTGTTGGTTGGCCTAATAGTTTAAAATAGTATTATTTACATACTTGATTCATGACATGATCGACTGGACTGCGGTCTGTGTTATTTTGATATCAGAGATGTGGGAATAGATATCACCATTTTCTTTTATTAATCGCTCAAAATATCTATATCAATGAGTGGTCCTCAACTCTGATATCAAACAACAATTAACATAATCATTAGAAGCTATAGCTGTGCAAATATCTTGGCATACCTTCAGTCGTTCATGTCGTGATTCAGGGGAGCTAATGTGATGGTTGTGCATACAGGCATAGTAATACAACTATTACATACATGTGAGCACTGTCTCTGTGTGGTCAGAGTGCACAGGGTGAAAAACAAAATCGTGTGCATAATTATTAGGAATAGGATTTGCACATAAGGCTAATGTGTACAAAAACATTTTAACAACCGTTAACCTGGTGGTTAATAAAACTAACATGATTAAATTACTTAGGATCCAGTTGTATTTAACCTGAGTTTGAGTGTCACTTTCATCTGTGATTGCCTCAGTTTTGTTGGTCTTTACTTAGAATCAGGCAATTTTCTCCATTTCTTCTCTATAAATGAGGAGATAAAACGTCTTATGCATCGCTTCTGTATGTAATTCTAGTGCATATACTATCAATGGTTCACCATACAGGTGCAAAACAACGTTACATGTCCTCTTCTATGAAAGAATAAAACAACTGATTCTTTCTTGTCTGACAATACAATTTTGTAACCTAAGTAATTCAAATGTGATGTAATACAGTAACCAAACTTGGTGTCTTGGAACAACCCAACTGGTTCTGCCCTGTTTAACAATAGCATTTTGCAATGTGACTCTCTGATCATTTCTCATTGCTATTATAAAATTGGTTAATGCAATCTTACTGATTGTATTTCATCATATTCTTAGTCCATAATTTTCCAGATACATATGAACTCTGTGAAACAGTTCTTGTTTGTGAATCTGACAGTTGCTGTGTCGTGTTGATCATCTGTTCTCGGTCTGTTGTGTGGCAGGGCCAAACAGTAACACAGTAAAAATTAAATACATACATAACAATGTGGACAATGTGTGTTCAGAAGTCTCTTGGTCTACAGGTCTCTGATGATGTCTCTTCTTGACGATGCAGTCGGGAACATTCACTGGTCGTCGTTCATTCAGAGGGGGCCTACAGGAGGTCGCCGTCCGCTCCCTGTGTACCTTGTCAAGGGTCACCGGTAGCAGTCAACTATAGTGGTCTTTTCCTGCAGCCTATGTTGTTCTCCACCACCATCACATGTCTGCCACTGTGCTCACGCTTGGCCCCTATCAGGCCTAGAGACATGGTGGTCAGGGCGTTCTTGAACGTGGTGGTTGGTCCCCCCCGTTCCTCGTCATCGCGGTACTAGAGGGGCGAGGGGGCGGCCGTTTTTGAATGTGTTGTGCTGGTTTCGCTGTCCTCTTCTCGTCATTGCGGTACCACTTGATGGAGGGCGAGGGCCCGCCGGTGTAGTGGCTAGTCAGTAGGACGCTCTCTCTCACACGGATGACAATCTTGTCATGGGAATCCACCTTGATGGTCGGGGCTTTGGTTCCCATCTGCAGGTGATGGGTTTGGTCTGCAGTGCCGGGGTGGAGGCCGTCAAAGGTTGATCTCCTCTTCGTCAGTGTCTCCTTGGTCAGTCTCCTTCGTGGTCCTCTGCTCCACTTTCTTGGGGATGTCTGTGGGCTGGGTTGGATGGTTCTCCCACGGTTGTTGTCGTCGCCTCTGGTTGTCAATTTTCTTTATGTGTCCTGCTGTGATTAGCTTGTTAATCTCAGCGCGGTACACAGTCTCTTGAGCGGGGTCTCTAGCTAGGTGCCGCTCTGTGTTCAATAGATACCGCTCCGTCGCTTCTTTTGGGGCGTGGAAGGTGGGCATACCCTCTCGCCTCAAGAGTGGAGTTGCGTATCTCATCACTCCGTTGACTTTGACTCTCTTTGTCCCTTGCTCGAGGAGTGCTATGGCGTAAATGACTTCCTTGGAACGAATGTCTTTCTTTTCGTTCTTAAAGGGCATTGTCTCTAGTGTCCATAGCCTCTCGACATGCTGTAGGAGGGTGGTGTCTTCTTCTGTCACTCTGGAGTGGAGGCAGCTAGTGGCTGCTGTTCGGTTAAGAGACTTAGCGAGGGAGCATTGTAATGTCCATCCTAGGCGGGTCTCGACTGCTGCAGGACAGCCTCTGGGCCCTGTGTGGACCCGGTCTATCGGGACTATGAGGTCTGCATGGTCGGAGCCTATCAGCAGGGTCGGGGTGGCACCGTCTATGAGCGGGATAGGTAGTTGACGCAGGTGCACATATTTATCCATCAGCTTGGCGATGGGGTAGGTGTACTGCGACAGGCCTATTTCTTGGCTGGTGAAAGCATTAGTAATCCTATACCGTCTCTCTGGCTGCCCGCTTGCTGCGATAGTGAAGGAGACATTCTCGCCCTTTATCGTCTTTAGATCTCTTCTTATTGTCCGAATCGTCATTGGTTGTGTCCGCAGCTTCGTGGTTCAGGTCGCGCGTTGTCTCACTCGTCCTGTCCTCTCACCAATTCGTGATCTGAGGGTGATAAATACTGCCTTAGAAAACTCCTCACATAAATGATTCAACGCCTTTCTGCTAAAGTGGAAAATCATTTTGGGATTAATTCATTTCATTTTAAATAAAATCACTTAATTGACAATAGGAAATGCAAACCAATTGCATTAGCAGTGATAAAATCACTTAATTGACAATAGGAAATGCAAGCCAATTGCATTAGCAGTGATTCCTTACGTCAAGAAGGTCACATTCACAACAATTTTATCAGATCTTGTATCTAACTAGATCTTCCAGCATTACACTTTAAATAAAATTTGTAAATGAATGGCCAAAGTCTTGAATCAGATAAAATAGCTCCTTGTCTTCATATTCTGATGGTCTTAAATTGAAGTTGATCTTACCTCAGGCCGCGTACGATGGTGTGCTTCTTCAAGATACTTACCTCGCCATGACTTCTCGGTTGTTCTTCACATCTCAGTGTGGCTCATCATAGCATAGCATGGGGAAAAAACATAAATTCTAGGTAGCCAGTTAATTTTGCATGAAAAACAATCATTCGTTTTGTCATCTACGCTTTAACTAACCTTACTGTCATGCATTTGTCCTAATAAACTAATCTACACTGTAGCACTCAACACTTTGATGACCATTGTTACTCAGCTGATAGAGGTGTGCCTTGCCTGATGTCCTGTCGTACAGAACCTGTGAGTCGCTTTGGATAAAAGTGTCAGCTAAATGATCAATGTTGTTGATATCTTGTACATTTAGATAATTGTGCTGCAATTTTGGTGGTTGATAATTTTGCAGTCATGGAAAGTATTAATTGTTAAAAGAATAGTCTAAGGAAAGTCATGCATGTTATTGGTTATAAACAGAGAATAGAAGGAGGGGATTGTAAGTAGTTGTTTTCATCATTAATCTTTCATCTCGGGCACTTCTCTAATTCATGTGTCTTTTGAAAAGAGATGATGAAAACGACTGGTTAGTTATTGTTAGTATGGGAGTTAGGTAGATTTTCATAACTGCAAATTCATCACCGGTGTCTAATTCATGTTAATTAAGTGGTTCTCTGTTGCCATCCACCGCTAGGTGAGTTCATCAAGTCTGTGGTCACGAGTGCAGGCATTTACATTGTTTTGTCTCCCAAGTGCCCACTCTGAAGAAATTTAAATGTGGGTGTTTTGGATGTAGATTTGTTCCAAATGGTCAATCGATTGTCTCTCAGCTCTGCACTGTCTCTCGGTTGACATGCAAATTGTTGGATTTTCTGTCTTTTGTGATACAATTTGGGTGTAGTCATTCACTGTTTTGCATCTCGCCTCAGAGCCAGATCTGTAAATACAAACACATGTTAATTTTCCACTCTTTTCTAAGACCTGGGTGAATGTCTTACAATGGAAAGGGCTAGTTATCTTTCATTGGGTCTTTTAGATAAACACATTAACTCAAGTGAATATAACCTAAACATCTTACTTTTAAACATAATCTATGTTGTTTGTGTTCCAAGTTTTCAACATTGAAAGCTTATAAAGTCTAATCTAACGCTGTTTATGTGGACTACAATTCCTGTACTGTCATATACTGGGAACCGGAAGTGTTTGTTTAGCTCCCATGGTCAGTATGACCGGTACGCCCACAGATGTATTATAATTCTGAAACAGACATTGTAATTAGCTTTATGTGACTTATAATGTGTAAATTAAAGCAACATAAACACTCAAGTGATCTGAGATAGTTGTAATTTACTGTAACTGAGATGATAGTTGTGTACCACAAACAGTACTGAATTTGCAAATCTGGTATGTCATAAATGTACAGATGTAGCAGTACTGACTATCTGTATGTCATGTATGTCATAATATGTCCTGATAAATAGAAAATGGGGGACCCTGATGTAAACAAGACAAGAGTCTTTCTCTGGTCTGCATCCCCTTAACAATTGTGTGTATTGAGCTGTACTGTATTGTACCCATTCTGCAATCTGTTAATAAAGTTTTCAATCAATCAATCAAAGCATCTATATTTATGATTTTTATACTCACCGGGGAAAGCTGCAATGTTCGGTTCGTTTCTCCGGTGGTCTGGGATGGTGCAACCTGCATCTCGCCACTGCAACTCAACATTTTCCAATGGCAGCGCGCACATACATATACAAATAAAACATATACTACACGTGGATTTCACGCACCCTTGGCCTTGGGTACATTACACTTTACGTTCGCTTATGGATAGTTTAATATAAAATAATAACTTCACGGCGCGCATAGTGTCACGTCATTGCTCCATGCGACGTTCGTGTGTTCTCATTCGCCTCGGAAATAACGCTTTGCAATTCATACAGTATTTTTCCACGAGCTCTCAATAGCCTGGAATTCCTATACCAGCGTTTTGTTACCGAATGAACGCGCCTGTGCATATGTGAAATGTAAACAAACTGAAACGATAAAACTATACTTCCCCAAATGGCCGTTCCCGTGGGCCGGTGTTCTGCGGAATCCGGAAATTACTATCCTAGTTTGTTCCCGTGAACTGCACTTCAATGTTATTCTTTGTATAACGGTAACTCGTCTCTCAATGCTCGTCGCGCTATCCGCAGCCGGTTCTTGACTCAATAAAGCAACGCGACGGGTCCTATAATACTTGTGCACATACAAACAAGACTTAAAACAGACAAACAAACAATAATACATATAAGTTAACGTGTGTGTATATCTGACTGTATTGGATCGCTGTACGTTTAGTCGACCAGCATCTGCTGCGACAAGGCATTTATCCCTTGATTTAACTACACATCGTTATTAAAATCATAACGACCGAACCTGACTTCGAAATTTACCAGCGATATATTAGATTATATATACCTTTTAATCACACTCACGGTCCCTTCGACCTGCGACTCGTTAAATGTACATTCACGTACTCCCGAGACAGGTCATCTTCCCGCTATCTGTATAATCAATTGGAATTCAATCCAAATACATCGTTTTCAGGAATGGAAGATATTGTGGGTTTAGTTTGAGGTTGAAACAATGAATATTATGACGCTACTCTGGTAATTAATAGGTTCCAATAGAGTAGCGTTTTCCATGGATATCACATCATAATAAGCCCACGCTTCTTGCCTTGTTGCCTATATTTTAGCCTGCATCAGCTAGACTTGGGTTAGCAAACCAACAACCGATTATTTTGTGCCCTAACTTTCGGTTTGGCAACAGCCAAATCCGGGAATAGCACAGACAACCCATCCTTTCAGAACATCTGTCCAGATAAGGACCCAGGTACACGCGTTTCCCCGGTACGATTCTCAATACAGATCAGATATATTAATGCACATTATTCTCACTCAGCCATGATCTCAATATTTGACAACATTCTGTAATATTCACCTGGCACAGAGAAAAGCGGGAAAGTTTTAATTCCTTCCATACATTTTTGGTCGACCATCCTATTATACTCACTTTTCTCTGTATAGCTGAAAACAATACAGCACGCCGGGAGGACGCAAAAAGTCCGTCACAAGTTCGTAGACGCCAATTGTGGGATATTTGTGGATATCCTGATGAAGAATGTCTCAGTCAACCGAGGCTTGGATAATAACAAGGTTTATTAACCAAACAGATAGAATACATAGAGAGAATGATTGTGGGATATTTGTGGATATCCTGATGAAGAATGTCTCAGTCAACCGAGGCTTGGATAATAACAAGGTTTATTAACCAAACAGATAGAATACATAGAGAGAATGGCTGAGGCTCTCGCCCCAGGTGATCAGCTGAAATTACCCAGGTAAGAAGCCCAGATAGATCTCAAGAGGAGATCTATATAGTTAACAGGAGGGGGTGTGGTCCCATTTGATAGGTCAGATGGGGGGGAGGGGGTACAGGTTTGGGGACACAGGGGAGGGGGGTGATTCCACAGAGAGGGGGGGGGGGCACAGGTAAGGGGATACAGGGGAGGGGGATATCTTATTCCACAGAGAGGGGGGGGGCATAGGTAAGGGGATACAGGGGAGGGGGATATATTTACATGAGGACAATATATTATACCACAGTACTGTACTGTACCCATTCTGCAATCTGTTAATAAACTTTTCAATCAATCAATCAATCAATCGCTCATAGTGAGGGGGCGTACCAGTGTAGGTCAGTGGCCAATCACGAGACCCCCGCCATCTTGGGCAAACGGATGATATAAAAGCTGGGAACCACGAGGCTGTTTTATCCCTTTGTATCGACGACGACGACAGTCTACACCAAAGTGATACCACTCTGAATCCTTGATCGAACGTAAGTAACGTTATGTATAACTAACACTTGAATAACTACAAATGAATATAAATATAGGATTGATTGAAAACTTTAATTAACAGATTGCAGAATGGGTATATAGATGTACAAATATAATCTAATCGTCTAAACTAATGACATTTCGTCTAAACTAATGACATTTATGACATACATATATACTGTTACATTTGTGACATACAAGATATGTAAATATACAGTACTGTGGAATCAGAACGTTCAATTTGACCAATTAAGGCCCTTTATTTTCATATAAAAGCTGGGAACCACGAGGCTGTTTTATTATTATCCCTTTGTATCGACGACGACGACAGTCTACACCAAAGTGATACCACTCTGAATCCTTGATCGAACGTAAGTAACGTTATGTATAACTAACACTTGAATAACTACAAATGAATATAAATATAGGATTGATTGAAAACTTTAATTAACAGATTGCAGAATGGGTATATAGATGTAAAAATATAATCTAATCGCCTAAACTAATGACATTTATGACATACATATATACTGTTACATTTGTGACATACAAGATATGTAAATATACAGTACTGTGGAATCAGAACGTTCAATTTGACCAATTAAGGCCCTTTATTTTTCTAGATGCATATCACAATTCAAAATGGGGCATCTTTGCCGGAGCTGCAGAAATGTACCACGTGCTGCCAGGACTTTCACTGCCCTTTCTGTGATGCTTCTTTATACAAACCGACAAAGTTGTGTAAATTGAAGATCCACTTGGAGTCCCATCTCAAGAAGGGAGTTTCCTATGAAGGTAAAGTTGGGCAACATTAACTGGGAAATGCAAATGGAGTTACAGTTAGGGTTACCAGATGCAAAAAGTCCAAAAGCAGGACAACAGTAAGATTTTGGTGGGACAAAGTGGGACAGATAGATAATGTAATATTTTTTATTAGAATAACATGGTCTTCACCGAGACCAATGTTTTTTTTTTTGCTTCAAAAAGAGGGACATCCTCTCAATATGTGGGACGTTTGGTCAAATGGTGGGACAGTACAACCAAAAGGGGGACACCTGGTCACCGTAGTTACAGTAGAGAGTGAGACCAATTCCATATGAGAAGTTAACCCATTAGCACCCACACACCCATTTCTCCTCCAAGGAAAATTATGAGGGGCATAAGACTGACTAAATAGACTACAAAGAACACATTTCTGAATTTATTTTCAAAATAGCGCCCCCTAATGGCAAATATCTGGAATGTTACATATTATGTCACATAGGGATGGGTACCTTCACATTTGAACCGGTAACGGTACCTGTGAATCGATACCGGTACCCAACGGTACCCTTTTTCTGTGCTTTAGTCTCTAAAAATTGTATCTACCTACCTCAAGAAATTCCAAATTAATAAATAAATAATGTATTTTTATTACTTTATTATTATTTACATCTTACTGTAAAGCACTTTGAACTGCAATAACCCTGCTCCAACCATCAGCTGTCATGGCAACATGGTCAACTGCCCTCAGTTCCTCCTTCACATTCTCCTTCTCAATAGTATACCAGGCTGGTATCAACGTGTTGGAGAGAAGGTCATCTTGTCATCTCCCTAAATAGAATTATGCAAGGCAAAATACTATAAATAACTACAATCAGAATAGTCTTTATTGCCAAGTAGTTTTCACATACAACAAGGAATTGGTCGTTATCGAATTTGGTCGTTTTCGGTGCAACATTAGCGGACAGACATTAACAGACAGATAAATAATACAATAAGGTGGAGTAAGATCTAATTAAATATGAATTAAGTTAAGCACAATATAATATAATTATGAAATAAAATATAGGCCAGGGCTGCCTGTAACTGTAAATAAAGAGGTTGAATAAAACTAAATAAAATAAACTAAATTAAATATGCATTAGTAACTATCATTAGTAATTTAGCTTACTCTATTTCATCATGATCAGATCACAAACATAATCACTCATTTACTGGTGTGTGTGATATTTTACCTAAACCACGGGGTATCCACCAATGAGAAGGGCAACATCCCTTTAATGATGAACTCCGTCACTGCCCTGTGGCCCTCATCAACTCTCTGGCCGGGAAACGCCGTCTTCTGAGCAAGAGTGTAACATCTGCATCGTCACTAGAGGCCCACGGGCCGCGGCCCAAACGACCCGGTCGTTAATCCGGCCCTGGCCATAGTTAAATCATAGGTAAACATGTATTGTGCACAAAAGCGCACATGCCGTTCGTGCGGTTTTGTTTAGCGATAAATGAAACCTTGACGTCATCGGACTTAACATATATATATATATACATTTATTTTTTGTATACATTTTTTTTTCTTATATATATTTTTTTAATTAAAGAATAATAATACAAATTATAAAAAAAAACTTTTTTAGTGCTGTCAAACGATTAAAATATTTAACTCGATTAATCGCCTGATAAATATCCATAGTTAACTCGCGATTAATCGCAATTTAATCGTTTTTTAAACTGATATTTTTCAAGTTTTAATACTCTTATCAACATGAGTCGACAAATGCTTGGTTTATGCAAAAAATGCATTGTTTATTTATTGCCACAATAGAAATACTGTCCAGAATCTTCAAGTAACTTATGATGTGCAAACTGCATTGTAAAACCAAATGCTAAGATCATAAACTAAAAGAATAAATAAAAAGCCCAACAAAAAAATAACAGATGGGCATACCAATTTACTAACTAACATTACATAGTAATGATTACTAACACAAAAATGTTGAACTTTACACGTCAAAACAGAGTGATGCACAAAATAACTTAATATAAAACAATGAATAAAGTGTGCATTAAACAGTGTAATACAGGACTCAAATGATATAGTGCAGTCAGGCTATAGCCTATAAACAGCTGTTCTGTTGTATTCAGCAGAGTCAGGCTGAACAACACAGCCTCATTCTCTTCTGTTCTTTTAACAGATAAAATAAACACCAGCTTCTATCAGCTTCCTTCTGTTCTTTTAACAGATAAAATAAACACCAGCTCAGCTTTCTTCTGCTTTTTTAACAGATACAATTAATATCAGTTATTTCTTTGCACTGAGCCAGTTGCTCAAACAGACAAGCCTGTTGACATTTTCAGAAGACAGGGAGGCTCTCTTCTTTGAAACAATATGCCCAGACAGTGAAAACAACCTCTCGCATGGCACGGAGGTAAGGTGACCAGGTCCCAATAAACAAAATGTGGGACAAAGGGTATGTTTGTGAGGGACAATGTGGGACACTCCCCCCCCCCCCAGCGCGCAGCCCCCCCGCCCTTTTGGTGGACTGTCCCTGTCCCCTCCTTCAAGGCTCATCCGCCACTGTCCTCATTAAAATGACCACAAGCCTAATATGTTTTGCCCTTATTCATTTTATTTTTATTTTCCTTTTGTCTCTAATGGGTGTCAAAATAATAATAATAATAATAATAATAATAAATAATACTAAAAATAAATTAAATACATTAAATAACGACCCAGACTTACAATCACTTATCAAACAGAGCAGGAACAGTAACACAAGTCTCAATCTGCAATGGCACTGTGTTTGGCATACAAGTGGTATCTTAAACTAGATGTACTCCGGTGGTAACTCAACTCACATCGACAGTAGATACAAATTACCTTTGTCCTGTCGAGAGAGCCATCTGGCATGGCTTTGAAGCTAAACTTGCCATTCAAAATAGTGTCCTGTCTAGGCATTGTGCTAACAGGGGTTTGTTGATAATATTATTTGCCGCGGCATCAACGTTAGTGCATTGCTTCCTGATTTCCCAAACCACGGGGGCCCGAGGTCCAATCACAGCCCGCCTGTTAATCTCGCGACAAAAGAAATAGTGCCATTAAAGGAATTTAGAGTTATATGCCGTATTTGCTATCGCGTTCCGCTCTGAGCCGTATGTTCAAGGGGTTCTAGTTTCCCTCTTGTTCGCATTCAGGTGGAGTTGACTGCGCCCCCCCTTCATTAGGGAGGATGGGGTGACAGGGCTCCCCGCACCCCTTGATGTGGGCTTACGGGTCCTCAGGGGGTACATTTGTCGGGCTTCGCGTCCGCTCTTCCCCATATCTCATACGGCTCAGAGCGGAACGCGATAGCAAATACGGCATATAATGGTAGGTTATGTAGATAACCTAGTTATATTAGTATTGGCTGAGCGTTCCGCTCTGCGCGGCCCTGAGTTCCCTCTTGAGGGATCTTTTTCCTGGGACGGGTTTTTGACGAGGAAGGGTGTGTGGTGACTATCGTCACTGCTATATGGGCGTGCCACCATGGGGGCGGAGCCCCATACAGGTGGGGTGCATGTAATTTTTGTTCGTAAGGGGATACAATAGGTATCATAGAATATAGAATATCTCATACGGCTCAGAGCGGAACGCTCAGCCAATACTAATATAACTAGGTTATCTACATAACCTACCGTTAACGCGTTAATGTCGCGTTAACTTTGACAGCCTTAGTTTTTTTATTATTATTTCTTTTTAATACCGACAACGGTGTCTCACGTGAATCGATACTCTGTAGTACCGACGTGTTTCGGTAAGTACCGATAAAAGTACCAAATTCGGTACCCATCCCTATATGTCACATTGGGCGTTAATCATTAAACTTATTCCTAATTCCTATGTAGTGCACAACATCTAATGTAAAGTACATGTGACACCTGTGTCACGGTGGGTCCTAATGGGTTAATCAAAACTAACCCTTCTGTGATGTCTGTGGCAGTTATATGATTCAGATGTTGTTTAGTATTCAATTGACAAAAGATCGTAGAATAATAAGGTAACACTTTATAAAGGCTCATAATTATAGATTAAGTGTCACCAATAATAACATTACAATTCTATGCTCTTATAGGGTATACCATTCACAGATGTGGCTTACAATGTAACCAAAAGTACCATTTTCATTGTATCTACTGCCAGTCAACAATTATCCGTCGGACGGACTTTATCAAGCACCTTGACCACCATTGCAAGAAAATGACCACCACCACTGAAGAGACCACCACCACTGAAGTGACCATCGCCACAGAGACCACCGCCACTGCAGAGACCACCACCACTGAAGTGACAACCAGTGCAAAGACCACAATGCCAACCCCCCCGTGTGGACAGATGAAAAGGGTGCATCATCGTCTGCAAATAAAACGAAAATGTCCTAGCTGCCATCTTCTTATTAATAGAAAAAACCTTAAAAATCACATAGAGAGGAAGCACACACAGACGCTGGACATAACACAAACTTCTCACCTAAAAAGTGAGTGTGTAGATTCCAACAATGGGATCTTTGCTGTTCTTAAGACGTATCATGGTGTCAGCACTCCTCTGCATGCCCAAGTTAAGGCATGGGGGGAAAATAAACAAGTGTCATGTGAATCTTCAGAGTGCCAGATGAACATGGAGTTAGCACGTAGGAGTGGATTAGCCGCTTTTCAGTGCAGACACCTGAAATCTATAGCATACTGTACATTATATGCTTATCCACCGGCTCTTCATGAGGAAACCCTTGAAGAGATGGTTACCAGCAAGTGGTTTGGTGATGAGAAAAAACAGCTCTGCCTCACTCGACAAAAGCTTGCGGCAGACAACCGAATACCTCTCTCTGTGAAGACTGAAGTTGGAGCCCCTCAGGCCAAAAAATACATATCCGTTTATGAACCCACACTTTCACATTACAGTCGTTTGGGAAGAGTCATGGTGTCATATGACACAAAACAAAATACATGGCACTGTCCTTGCCATAACACAAAGCGATCATGCCCACACAAATACATCGCCAAATGGCACTTATTTCAGACGGACCGCGAACTCTTCCGAAAAGTCCGGAGTACTGACGTGGAATTCGAGAGCATGGCAACAGAGGACAGAAACAGTCATGATGAGGAGACTGATCTGGGAGATCTACCGTATCCACCAACGGATGCAAAAATAATGGAAGGCATGGTGCGGTATATCCTACAAAACAAGAAATTGCCTGCTGTTCTCCCTGAAGACATACGCCTTCCATCAGTGGAGAAAGAATTTCCAAGGCACCTCATTCCACAGGAAATGATATGTCAGCACTGCCCAGACAACGTCCCCCTCAGTGACCCAGTCCTCATTACCTGCAAGGCCAAAATCCTCACCACCACACAGGTTGTTGAAGGTAGGTCTGTTATTATGTGTGGGTCTATGTTTGTGCCCTGATCAGGCGCTCCTAATGTGATTCGTCATGTCTAGTTGTAGTTCTCTGTCATGGTGTTGTAGTCCCTATCGTTCTTCCCTCAGCTGTACCCACTTACAATTAACCCAGGTGTGTCTTGTCTCGTCATCCCCTCATGTATAAGTATTCTGTCTTCCCTTTAGGCCATGTCCTCACGTATATATGGATCTTTTGCCAAATGGATATTCTCTGGCTCCGTTTAAAATAAAATCCCCGTCCACACCACAGTGTTAAAAAAAAATCCATCCAGACAGAAACACATAAACGCATATGAATTGCTCCAACAAGCATGCGGGCCAACAGGTGGCGATAAGCGATATCCCAAATACCATGGTGGTACGAGCAGTCAGGACGACAGAGAAATGATAGGAATTGTCCATTGGTTCACCCAGCCCACTTCACCATTCCTAGCATTTCCATTGGCTATATTGACATACATACAGTAGATAATAAATAGATAGATATAGCGGTGGATTAGATGCAGTCCAGAGGAAACAACCAATCTAGATATGTCACGATTTAATGCTTTACTTCTGCGCACTGGGCGACGGAGAGATACAATGTCAATGTATTCAACGGATTCTGAAACTAAATATGGCGAGTCCTTATCACAAACTATATATATACTAATTACAACAAGACATTCATTAATTGCATTGTACTGTTCACGTGCCGTCGTCGCATATATAAGTGATATTGTGATCTCAAGGTCTCAACATGACATTGTATGATATCTCTCGAGAAATAAGCAGACTAAAAAAACGCCACTCGCCACTTAAATAAATGAAAAGCGTGTGTTTAACAACCTCAAAAACTTTCGAAACACAGTTTATATTAACTTAATAAATAAACAGAAACGAGAAATCTACTACTACGAAAATGTCCAGTATAACTAAATAACAGATACATCCCTCCTATTACACGCAAGCAGCGTCTGATGGCCGAATCTGTCTGCACTGGAGTATAGAGTAGCTGTTACATCTGTCTGCACTGGAGTATAGAGTAGCTGTTACATCTAGACATTCATGAATGATATACAAGATATACAAATATACAGTACTGCTTAAGAGGCAGAGATCAATAAGAGAAAATATATACATTCGAGGGGGAAGAAACTACATGCTATTTCTGTCTGTCATTTCAGCACCAGGCGCTGTCCATCTTATTGCCTCTGTGCGCTTCAAGGCTACGGGCGCCTATTGTATTGCCATGGATGGAACAACAGTCTGAGCATGCATAGTGAGCTGTGGCGTCATCGTTTATCTAGACTATGCGTTTACAGTGGCTGCACGGATCCACTGAACAGATATATATATGTCACTTTATATGTATGTGCTGTGTCTGTCCACTATGTTTGTTGACTTGTTATCTCCCCCCTCCCCCCCCCCCTTATGTAAAGCGACCTTGGGTCCTCTGAAAGGCGCTATATAAAACGAAGTATTATTATTATTATTATTATTATATTTGGGAAAGTTTTCACTTTAAAATGCGTTTAAGAAAGTCTCCGTTTATGTCTCTGAAAACACCCTTTACATGTGGATGAGAGGCCCAATCGTGGAATAAAATGTGCGTTTGGCAAAAGATCCATATACGTGGGGACATGGCCTCAGTCTGGTGCTGATCCTGTCTGTGTAGAATGTGTTCTTGTCTGTCGTTACTTTCGTTTATTCTTCATTTCATCCATGGTAATTATTTCATTAACTACTACTTTGACTGCCGTCTCCTTGTTGTGTTGCATTGGCTCGACATTGAGCCTACAGAGTGTCAATGACAACGTAACATCTGTGAACACTAATATTATCTTATTACAATCTACTGTGGAGGATTTGTTTCTCTTATATATATTATTCAATGTGTTGTAAACTGTGTTGCGATTCTTGTTGAATCTTTGGATTTCCAGACATCTCAACCTACTGTAAATCCTGCCCACAATGTGGAACCTACTTCCGGTACCAAGAGTGGAAAGAAGGTTTACATAACTTTAATGACCATGCCATACTCGCTCTCCCTTTATGCATCACCATTCGGAACCTGCTACAGGTAATGTTTGATAAAATCTTCTTTGAAATATTGGGTTAGTTTACAAATGAATTGCTACAGTACATTTGTTTTTTCCATAATATTTTTCTCTCTAAGGTCCATACTGCAGTGAGCAGAGTGGTCGAATATTTGGAGTTGACCACAGGTGTACAGTACCCCTCTGCTGATACAGTGCTCCATGGTTATCTCCACTTTGAAGCCCTCACAGCACATGCGTATGAATATTCCTGCATACGCTGTGGTGATCATCCACCTGCAGTAATCATGGACCTCCATAAGAAGGGCGTGTTCCATTTGTCAGGTAAGAATGCTTTCATGGAATACAGATTTATGTGAATTGCAGACCGGGATTACTCTCAGAAGTTACAATATTTCATCCTTGTTTGTTTAGTGAGTGACCTTCCACAACCTCCTGAGAACTTCAATGGAGAGGTCGACATACAACTTTTTTGGGAGGCACTTTCAATGGAAAGGATCTGCCGAGGATTTGTAACAAGTAATGCAAGACAATACTAATGAGCACTTAGTTAAAATGCTGGACCTTTTCCAATTACAAATGTGACAACCACATGGAGATAGATACATGTTGTGGTATATTTATCAAGATGTCACTTCACTTACAACTCTTTAATTTATTGACGTTCTTCTTGTCCTTTTATAAAGGTCAAAAAAACAATCCATTATATGTTCCACCAACTTTCCACTATTGGGCACCTTGGATCGGAGAAAGAACACGAGGCTGTAACAAAGTCATTAATACGGAATTTCGAAAAGTCCATCCAGCAAAACCAGCTGAAGCTGAGGTGCGGGAACTAACAGTCTCAGAAGACCGGCTGACAGAAGAACTGTATAAGCAGAAGGTAAAAATAATTTGGTTTTCCTTTTAGGAGTGAATTAATTTATTTTCCCTTTTCGGAGCGAATTAACGCCATGATTCCACTTTAAAACATGCAGCTCTCCATACATATTAACATATTTTATTTTGTAGGTTGAAGTGATTCGCACATTATGTAGGGAGTGTGCGCTGGATTCATCTGGATCACGCACTGATCTCCTCCTGAGATTGTCTGGTGAAATGAAGTCGAGGGAGGCATACGACAAGGTGTTCCAAAATATCTGGGCTGCGTCAGGTATGTTTTAAAAATTTAACACCATACATGTACAAGCTACTATTACTGATAGTTTTCTTCTGATTAATATTATCTCTGAGGGTGAAAACACACTAGTTTATCTTTTTAAAAACTGTTGAATACTTTTTTTATATATTTCAGGTGGTTACGCTGTGATTATGTGTCCATGTGGCATCGTATACAGTATTAAATTTAACCTTCGAGCGGAAAGCCCACGTGACTTCACAGATCTTCTCCTCTCTTGGAAACACATGCCAAACATTGTGATCTATGACTTTGCACGTGGACTGGCAACACACATGAATCTGAGAGAACCGCAGATATTGCCTTTTAAGCCTTTTGAGGGAAGGCTATCTGCACCAACTCCAGAGAACATACAGCAGGCCAAAGAGGGAAAGCTGAAGGTGTCACTACTTTGGCTGGAGACTAAAAAACTGATCCCAGACAGTGGTGGCCATCCAATAACCGGTTCAGCAGAGCATTATGCTCTCTATGACAGATTCCATGAAGATAATACAAAGGATGACCGTGATGCTCTGCGGAAGCTTTGCCTGGTCCCGCAGCTTGCTGGAAAAATTAACAGTCAAGTAGCAGAACAATTGTTTGCAAGGATGAAGAAAAACAACTACTTCCTAAACATGAGTTTGCCATCGACCCATCTATTCCTCATGAGGAACATCATCCACCATGATAACGTGAACAGAAACAAGCGCACTCTGGACAACTTCAAAAAGGCTTTTGGATCTAATGATGTAACAATGAACATCCACAGCCAGGCAGTATTGGGTAACTTTCCAAAATTTTGTTTTGCTATGCAATTATATCAAAATGCAACACATTAATCCCAGTATTGTTGAAATATT
This sequence comes from Notolepis coatsorum, assembly GCF_963971535.1. Classification (NCBI taxonomy): domain Eukaryota; kingdom Metazoa; phylum Chordata; class Actinopteri; order Aulopiformes; family Paralepididae; genus Notolepis; species Notolepis coatsorum. The sequence continues at coordinate 19,417 of NW_028170159.1, forward strand.
TTATATTTTATTTTTAGGAAACCCAGTATTGTCAGACACATCTGCCACTGCTCCAATGGTCACTGATGAACCACTTGGTGAGTAATGGGGTGAAGGTGGGGGTCAGGGTCAGGAATTTCTTGCACTTGATGATTTTGATTTTTTAAACATGCCTTCACATGAATGACTGGAAATCTCTATATTTTTTAGTGGCAGCAGCCCCCACTGTGCCCTCCATTATATCAAAATGCAACACATTAATCCCAGTATTGTTGAAATATTTTTTTTATTTTTATGAAATCCAGTATTGTCAGACACATCTGCCACTGCTCCAATGGTCACTGATGAACCACTTGGTGAGTAATGGGGTGAAGGTGGGGGTCAGGGTCAGGAATTTCTTGCACTTGATGATTTCGATTTTTTTAAACATGCCTTCACATGAATGACTGGAAATCTCTTATCTTTTTTAGTGGCCACAGTGGCAGCAGCCCCCACTGTGCCCTCCATAACGGCAGAAACAAGGATTTTCTGGGATGAGGAATGGAATTCTACCCAGGACCAACTGGTAAGCTAATCAATCCAAATATAAATTTGTATTCAAAGTGTACAGTATAAAAATAAATAAATTGGTAATAACTGATTATAATTAATAACTGTTATTCACAGCTCGATTACGTGCTGGACAAGACACGGCCAGTCACAGAATATATTGTCAAAGAAGGACCCATATGTCTGATGCGTGAAGAATTCTGCAGCCTGGGATTGCTAAGAGACGTTGATTCATCTGTGAGTATTGGGTAATAGGTGAACACAAGGAAGGGCTTGAAAGCATATTTGCTTTTAAGCTTTTTCGCTCATTTTTGTTTCTTGCAGATCGGGAATGCCTGCATGGCAATCATTAAAGAACTAGCTCTGCTACAAGTAAGTAAATCTATACAGAATACTATAGCAGAAATGAAACATAATGCAATTGTTTATGCTTTGTTATACCATTTGTCTTTCAATGTTATTTATTCCCTAGGGCAAAGACATATATATAGAGGACATGTTCGTAGTTCCTACATGGAAGATTACACCACCCAACATGCATGACTTTCCAGTAAGTCGGTGTACATAAACTAACAAAGTAAAAAAATAAATTGCTGTTACAAATATTAATGCCGTTAAAAATGTAGTTATGTATAATGATGACTTTTTTCATTTATGTTAGGTATATCTACACATGAAAGACTTCTTAGTCTTCCCAGCTTGGACCAACACATATGGGCCAGACCACTACGTTCTCTGTGTAAGGCTATGTTACTGTCATTAGATGATATGGTTATTGGGCAGTTTGAATAATGTGTATTCAAACTAACAACTATGAAATACAGCTCTACTCCTTGTCCTAATGACTGTGAAACTGTTGTGCAACTATTGACCCAAACTAATGACCCATTACCAAATTATAGATCATGCGGCCATTGCGGAGACAGTTGTTCTTCTTGGACTCGCTGTACGCAAACCATCCATACGGGTTTGCAGATGCGGATTACAGAGTCCTGTTTAGGTTGTCAGATAAGACATATTGCTTGCCAAGTTCATATAAAATTACGTTATGGTTGGGTATCAATAACTGAGTACTGAGTGGTACTGGTTCCAACATGTATAATACCAGAAAACTATTGCTTTTAGGAAGTAGCAATGTTTTGAAAAAGAAATTTTGGCACCACAATGGAAACAAATTAAACCATACCCAACCCTAATGGTTTGGCTACTTTCCTATAGCCTCTGGTTTTGCTATGTTGTACCAATGTGGTGGTGGTGGTTGTCACATCTATCTTCTCTCAATAATTATATATTTCTGGGGCGGCTAGGTGGTGCAGTGGGCAAGGCGCTCACCACCAATGCAGGAGACGCTGGGTTTGAGCCCAGCTCTCCGCATTGCTATCAGCTTGGCTGGTCGTTCGTACTAATACAATTGGCAGTATTAGGGGGTGGGAAGCTGATGGGTGGGGATCGGACATTGTGGACAGCGACTCCTACAGGTCGGTTGGTGCGCCTGCGCAGCAGAATCAGGAAGCGACGGGGGCGGCGTGTCCCTCCCACGCAGACCCCCGACGCTGAAAGATTGCGCTGTGCAGGTGAAAAGATGCAACGGCTGCCTCCTCGAGTACCGGAGGGGACACGTGATGTAAGGCTTCGTCCACATTGCAGCCGGCTTGTGGGAGGCATGGCCTAACAGCGTTCGAGACAGGGGAGGGTAGAATTGGACGATACGAAATTGGGATGGGAGAAAAATAGAAAATGGGAGAAAAAAGTAGATAAAGAAATAAGATTTATATATTTCTCTATAGAAATCTAGCACACCAAATTGCCCCTGGGCCCTGGACCGAAGAAACTGGGGCTGATCTGGACCTACCACGTCAGCTCAATGGAAATGACTGTGGGGTTTTTATGATTATGGTAAGGTCTATTTTTTTGTTAATAATTACATGCCGGCTTTTGTCAACATTATGATAAATATTGATTTCCGCTTTCTCTGTTCCAGTACACCCTGTCCATAGTCCTGAACACAGGGTTTGAGTTCCGTGAGGTAAGTTAGAATACCATTTAACCACAGAACAATTAACAGAGTTCAAATAATGTTTATTTTGCACCATACTATTCATCTGGAAGAGAATAGATAGATAGAATGGAAATCACACATATGCATTTGATCACAATATGAACAGGTATACATTTATCCATTTACCAATATGATTCTAATAAACACAATAAAGCCATAGGCTTTTCTATTGCATCTCACTGACTGGGACGATGTCTGTAGGACTCACCCTGGTGGCATGTCCGTGTACATCCCTTACCATGTTAAAATATCCACTAAGATATTGAGGGACAGTATTCCAGAGTATCCTGTGTGTCATGTTGAGTTTTAATTGAGAGACCCTCTCCTCAACCCTGAGCCATTTTGAGGCTGTTAAAAAATGTGTCTGTAAGGTGAGTCCTGGGATGGAGTTTTAAAATCATTCTAACTAATTTGTTCTGAGCTGTCTGTAGCCTACCTTTCAGTGCTACTGTGATGCCAGTGTACCAGGAGGAGCATGCATAGTCATAATGACATTGGATCAGTGCCCCTGCCAGGACTTCCATTGCTGACCTGTTAATATAGGTGGACACTCTACAGAGACATTTTATTCTCTGATTGATCTTTGTGACCACCTTTTGTGCCATGCTCACCCCTGATAAGGTGTTGTCCAAAACACATCCTATGTGACTTCCTCCTTTGCTGTTAACTCGATATCTCCTACCACTACCTTGAACCCAGGAGACCTCTTAAGTCGTATGGCCGAAGGAATACATTATGGACTAAAGATGATCCTCGTCACTCTAATCTCTTTCAGATGGACATGCCTTTGATCCGCAAGTGGTGGTGTCTCTTTCTAATGGAACGTTTCCAAATAGAAGGGTATGACAGCCCTGACCAATACGTTTATTCATTTTGGTAACACTTAATTTATAGGGTCACTGGCAGAAGATGTAAAACATCTGAAACTTAATGGAGCATTTGTTGGATGCATAAATTAACACCTGCATTCTATCAGTATAACATCATTAAAAAGATATACGGCCATAGCCTTTTCCTATCCAATACTTAAGATTAATGTTGTTGTTTTGAAGGTGTGGCCAGATGTTTGCCTTCTGGACCAATGAAGCCAGAGGGTTGCTTAAGGGAAACCATACCCCGGTGTACAGACTCCCACGCGGGAGTGGGAGCACTACGCAACTTCCAGCCCATGTGCAGGCAGCCATTGACCGCTCTGCAGAGGAGAAGAGACTGGTGGACTTCATTGTCCAATCACAGAACGCTGAACAGCATTTGGTGGTATTTTGCAAATTTTCATATTTGATCTCAAAGTAACGCTTCACCTTTAGGGTCTTTAGGAATATGATCAATTTACATAATTTAACTATGCCTCAAATTTTGTACTGTATCTTTTGAATGAATGTACAGTACGTTGACATTTCATGCCTGTTTTGATTCACATAACCACCACACAAAGCACTGGTTCTATTGTCACAAAATTGTTGTCAGGATGTACTCAACGGGAAGGCGAAATACTTCCACCAGAAGTCCGCTGAGGTCCCCGTCTACCTCTCCACTGAGGAACACCAAAACACCCTCTTCAGGCATCTTGGGGTCATATTGCACAAAACATCACCTCTGGTGGAATTCACAGATGAAGTGAAGTTCATCCTGGATGTTCTGTTTCCGGAGGTAGGGATAATCATGGCTGCTCCTGCACTTTCAAAACATATATAAAGAGGTTGCCTGCAATAGTGCCACTTGTGTATGTAATCATATAATGGTTTGCTGTTTTGTATTGGTAGACTGGATCAGATAATTTTTTTTATTATTATTAAATTACATACTTTCTTTTGGTAGGCTATCATTCATGGCCTTGCCCTGCATAAGAAGACGCCATTGCTGCAGGCTGAACAACTCTTCCTAATAGGTCCATCTGTACATCACAGGTGAGAGTAGAGAATGTAAATATATATATATCCTTTTCAATGTTTCTGTCAACAAAGTTGTGATTTTTATGTCTACTATTTCAGTGAACGGGAGGAATTTGAAAGGAAGATTGCAAAGAGATGGAAGCAAACGGGTGAATGTTGAAAGGTATTTTTCGGTTGGTTGTTGGCGTTTTGGTTTAGCCTGCTGCACTGCTGCTATAGCTCTTATCTCTCTCTCTCCTGCAGGGAGATGAGTACCTGGGCACCGGATACCCTTCCCCCAGCTGGTGGAACAGCTTCATACCGCCTGGCCTGCAGTGCTGAACCTTCTGAGTGACTGACTCCTCCTGCCCCCTCGGGGCATACGGCCCTGAGCTATTGTCTTGTATCTCACCCTGTATCCATACGCTTGCAGTCTTAACGCCTGCCCCGTCTCCCTGTCTCCCTGTGAGTTGCTGTCCCGGAGTAATGACCGGAGTGTTTTCTATGTCATCAGTGTTGTCGGGTGTCATCAGTGTTGTCGGGTGTAGTGTTGTCGGGTGTCATCAGTGTTGTCTGGTGTCATCGGGTGTCATCAGTGTTGTCGGGTGTAGTGTTGTCGGGTGTCATCAGTGTTGTCGGGTGTCATCAGTGTTGTCTGGTGTCATCGGGTGTCATCAGTGTTGTCGGGTGTCATCAGTGTTGTCGGGTGTCATCAGTGTTGTCGGGTGTCATCAGTGTTGTCGGGTGTCATCAGTGTTGTCGGGTGTCATCAGTGTTGTCGGGTGTAGTGTTGTCGGGTGTCATCAGTGTTGTCGGGTGTCATCAGTGTTGTCGGGTGTCATCAGTGTTGTCGGGTGTCATCAGTGTTGTCGGGTGTCATCAGTGTTGTCGGGTGTCATCAGTGTTGTCTTGTGTCATCAGTGTTGTCGGGTGTCATCAGTGTTGTCTTGTGTCATCAGTGTTGTCTTGTGTCATCAGTGTTGTCGGGTGTCATCAGTGTTGTCTTGTGTCATCAGTGTTGTCGGGTGTCATCAGTGTTGTCTTGTGTCATCAGTGTTGTCTTGTGTCATCAGTGTTGTCTTGTGTCATCAGTGTTGTCTTGTGTCATCAGTGTTGTCTTGTGTCATCAGTGTTGTCGGGTGTCATCAGTGTTGTCTTGTGTCATCAGTGTTGTCTTGTGTCATCAGTGTTGTCTTGTGTCATCAGTGTTGTCTTGTGTCATCAGTGTTGTCTTGTGTCATCAGTGTTGTCGGGTGTCATCAGTGTTGTCGGGTGTCATCAGTGTTGTCGGGTGTCATCAGTGTTGTCGGGTGTCATCAGTGTTGTCGGGTGTCATCAGTGTTGTCGGGTGTCATCAGTGTTGAGGATTTTTGTAGTATATTTAGACAGTATTAGCAGCAGCAGCGTTTAGGAGTATTTTTTTTTTAGTTTTTTGTAGTATTTTTGACCATTCGTTTAGCAAATATGAGTCGGCGTGTGTGTGGCGCTTCCCTGTGGGACAAGGAGTTTGTAGGAGATGATGAAATGGCTGAGTTCCTCGGTGAGACTTCTCCATCCAAAGTAGATGATTCGGATGATTCAGACTATGAATGGTCAGCCGTGGTCAACAACAGCCAGAGGTATGTATTGCTTTTGTCGATAGATGAGCAGTGTTTTATATGTACAATCAATGTCAATGTGTGTGCCATTTATGTGCAGATATGATGAGCAGGCAGCCTGCTCCAGCTTTGGGTGTACTGTACACTACAGGTTAACCCTTTACTATCACACAACCAAGGGTTAACCTTCTGTAGTGTGGCAGTGAAAGGGTTAACCTGCTGTCGTGTGGCAGTGAAAAGGGTTAACAATTGTGTGTATTGAGCCGTACTGTATTGTACCCATTCTGCAATCTGTTAAATAAAGTTGTCATTAATTCATTCAGGCTTTCCCACGCCAGAAGAATGGTGGAGTGCTCCTTTGGCATCATGGCGGCTCAGTGGAGGCTGTATAGGAGGGTGCTGGGTGTGTCTCCAGAGGTTGCGGAGAAAGTTGTGAAAGCAACATGTATGCTCCACAACTTCATGAGGTAGGCTATATATAAATATCTGTATGTCATAAATGTCCTGATAAATTGAAAATGGGGGACCCTGATGTAAACAAGATGAAAGTCTTTCATCCCCTTAACAGTTGTTTGTATTGAGCTATCCCCTTAACAGTTGTTTGTATTGAGCTGTACTGTATTGTACCCATTCTGCAATTAATAATGTTTTCAATCAATCAATCAATCAATCAATCAGGTGGGACGATGGATCTGTGCCAGTGCCTGTGGTGCCAGCAGAGCAGGTGCCCAGGCCCTCAGAAGGATGGGAAGCAACAACGCCACCAGAGAGGCCATTACTGTCAGGGAAACCTTCACTGGGTACTTCTCAGCTGCTCAGCTGCAGGATAGGTGCCATGGCAGAATGGGATCATCTGAGGACCTCCTACTCCTACCTCCCGTATTCACCCAAAGGCTCTTTTCAGAGCCACCCAAAGGCTCTTTTCAGAGCCACCTACTTTGTGTTGAGAGAGTTGTTCCCATGCTCAACCAAGATTGTCCTTGTACAATAACTATTTATTACCAACAATTTTGTATAAATGTTATTCATAACTAGCATAATGTTTTGGCTATTACGATGCAAATCAAGATTAAACTTTGACCAATGCATATATACATATTACAATTATGGGCACAGATACATTTAGACATTGAATTGATTATTAGAACAGTGCATATTTATTTTATTTACAGATCATCAAAGGCACAGGTAAATTAAACTGATTACAATTAAATTAAATCATTAAAAACAAGTAAACCTAAAAACAATTGAACTGATTACAATAAAACAAAGAACCTACAACTCAACTGGAAACTGAGCCTCATGCAAAACCTGCTGGATTTTCATTCTGACAAGTGAATTCTTTTCAAAAAAGGAGGTAGGGACCGCACTCAGAATATCGTTGTTTTTATTTTCAAGTTGTTATAGCGCACTGCTGTGCACACTGATGAAGGCCGGATGGCTGAAAACGTTTTGTGCGCTATAACAACTTGAAAATAAAAACAACGATATTCTGAGTGCGGTCCCTACCTCCTTTTTTGCAACTTAATTAATGTTGGACTACGCACCTGTCTGAGCGCAGTGGTTACCCCCTTTTTCTACTAAAAGTGAATTATTTTCACCATCAAGTGTGTCCAAAGCTGGCAGCAGGCTCAATAAAAAATGTTCATTGCTGTTTCCTGCTGGTAGGTAGTCAGGCGGGTGGTGGTGGTGGAGGAGGAGCCCTGCCCTGCGGTTATGTCCCCGTGTGCAGCAGGTGGTGGAGCAGCTATCTCCGCTGGTGGTGCAGAGCTGTTATGTCCCCGACGGACGATGGAGGTGCCAGGGACCTCCCTCTGTGGAGCAGGTGGTGGAGCAGCTATCTCCGCTGGTGGTGCAGAGCTGTTATGTCCCCGACGGACGATGGAGGTGCCAGGGACCTCCCTCTGTGCAGCAGGTGGTGGAGCAGCTATCTCCGCTGGTGGTGCAGAGCGGGGCAGTGTTGTGGATGGACCAGGGCCCTCCTCCTCACTGCTCAAACCTTGGGTCGTCTGGGTGACAGACGACAGAATATTTCAGTTTTGGAGATAAAACTAGAATAATTAAATTAAGTTTCCACTTTTTCCAGTTTTCCACAAAATGCCAAAGCTATATATATATATATATATATAGTTTGCCATTTATGTAAACAAACCTGATTACATCAGTGGTATCTCACACACATTCTGTGAATGTTTAACAATAAAAACCTTGTGACTGGAAATGTTATCTATGTCCATCTGTGTTAAATCTCTGTACAGCTTTTGACTAGTTAATATATGATCAACTAGTATACTAGGCAAAGACACTAGGTTACAGTCTGACGGCCTTCTTATAAACAACAGCCAAGGTTGAGGAAGGAGATATGACATTCTGGTCTCTGATGATGAACTGAGCACTTTTCTGTGGGCATGGAAACAGAAATAAACTGTTCTATATTTTTATACAAATTGACTCGATCTGAATTCCTACAGCTTCACTGTTTGGCTCATTGGAATATTCCACAACAACCTTCATCTCCTACTCCCTGCTTGCACTGAAGTGATCAGGCCCTAAAGTCAATTATTACCTCTGACATATATGATGGAGGGAAGCAAGGAGTCCACAGTCTGCTGGCTCTCCATCTCCCTGAAATAGCTGCTGGTCTCCCTGTCTTGCAAGTGTGGCTCTAAAAAACTGAGAATGCTCAAATATTTCCATCTTTTTCTTTCTCCAGCTTCTGCTGCACTCTTCTTCTCTTTGTCAGCCTTTCTATCTTTTCTATATTAGGTCTGGAGTTGCCCTTATTAAAAACTGATTTGGAGTCTTTGGGTAAAGGAGTAACCTTAGCCTCCTTCCATCTCTTTGGACATAGTCCCACTTGTATACATCTATTAATAATATGACACTGGACTTGCTATGATCGTAGCAGTAATTCTCAATAATTTACTATCCAAGTTGTCTGTGCCAGCTAACTTGCTGTCAGGTAGAGCCTGGAGTAACCTTTCAATATCACTAACCTCAACCTGTTGAAAATCAAATGTACACCCTTTATCTTTCATTATGATATTCTTAATTATGTCATTTGATTTTGTATTGTTTGAGATGTGCATTCCCTGCCTGAGCTGAGATATCTTACTTGCATAAAAATCATTAAAATGGTTGGCAATATCACATGGTTTGGTTAGGACAATTCCATATGACTCAACAAAAGGTGTACAGACATTGGATTTTCTACCCATAATTTGATTTAAAACATTCCATAGATTTTTACCATCATTTCTCACATCATATAACCATGGTTTAAAATATTCCCTTTTTCTCACCTTATTTAACTTTGTGACTTGATTACGTAAGGAACGGTACTTTTGTCTGTCATCTGCAGAACTGGAACACACTGATGCTTTTTTGGCTACAGTATGTCTCTCTCATTCATTAAAATTCATTAAAAGCTACTATCTATCCATGGGGCTGATTTGTTTCTGACATAAATAAGTCCAGTGCAACCTCTGGGTCATCCTCACAACATACCTCCTCCCAGTTTATACCCAACATTTCATTAATAAAACCTTCTACATTAAAACTCTTATATGACCGTGAGTGAAATTTCAGGGGAGCTCCCACAGACCGTAGTACAATATATACATACATGAAACACATATAACACTGTACATAACAGAATATTTTAAATAAAGTGCATGATGAGTGGTAACAGTGATTATCAAGTCCAGGTAAGTGCATGGTGCACGTGAGGGGACAGTCAATGAGCGTTTAACAGTCTGACTGCTTGGGGGAAAAAGCTGTTCTTAAATCTTTAACTCTTGGCATGTATGGACCGGTATCTCCTCCCTGAGGGAAGGAGCTGAAAGAGGTGATGTGCTGGGTGAGACTGGTCCTTGATGATACACTTGGAGCGGTGGAGGCAGCGGGAGGTGAAGACGGAGGTGATGTTTGATAGAGGAGTCCCGACAATCCTGCCTGCCGCCTTCACCACCCTCTGTAGAGCCTCTTGCTCTGCCTTTGTGCAGCTGGATAACCACACAGACTTCACACAGACTGTCTGTACAATACTGCTGTAGGCCTATAATACTTATGTAAATAAGTAAGGCAATTGAAATATATCTGCAGTACAGCTCAATACACACAATTGTTAAGGGGATGCAGACCAGAGAAAGACTTCCATCTTGTTTACATCAGGGTCCCCCATTTTCAATTCATCATAAATGTACAGTTCCCTCCCCCTTGTATATATTTACTGTATGTCACAAATGTAACAGTACTGCATGGTCTGCATCCCCTTAACAATTGTGTGTATTGAGCTGTACTGCATTCTGCAATATGTTAATAAAGTTTTCAATCAATCAATCAATCAATCAATAAATCAATCAATCAATCAATCAATCAATCAATCAATCAATCGGTCACTGTACCCATTCTGCAATCTGTTAATAAAGTTTTCAATCAATCAATCAATCAATCAATCAATCAATCAATCGGTCAGGTCACGTGTACCCATTCTACAATCTGTTAATAAAGTTTTCAATCAATCAATCAGGGCCTGTGGTCACGTGTACCCATTCGGCAATCTGTTAATAAAGTTTTCAATCAATCAATCAATCTGTTAATAAAGTTTTCAATCAATCAATCAATCAATCAATGAATCAATCAATCAATCAATCAATCAATCTCGCAGTGCAACGTGACCCAAATCATACGGCAATCTGTTAATAAAGTTTTCAATCAATCAATCAATCAATCCCGCAGTGCAACGTGCAACGTGACCCAAAATCACGTCACCAAAATCAGCCAATGGAAGCGAGGGGTTGCTATGTGCGGGGCTTGTATGTGCGGGGCTTGTAAGCGCTGGTCTGAACGTCTGCAGCTGGATACTATTGGCATCTATGGTCAAAACTAAGTGTGTGAGAAGGGGGGTTATTATGGGCTGCAGCTTTTGGCCACGCCCAGCATGACGCGCTCTCTCAGTCTTCTTTTACGTCCTCAGACAGTATTTATATTCAGAGGGCTTTGCCTTTGCTTGTCATTACTTCTTTTCATTTGTTTGGAACTCATCCCCAGAAGAAAATGTCTGGTCGTGGAAAGGGAGGAAAGGGACTCGGAAAAGGAGGCGCCAAGCGTCACCGTAAAGTTCTCCGTGACAACATCCAGGGAATCACCAAACCCGCCATCCGTCGCCTGGCGCGCCGCGGAGGAGTGAAGCGCATCTCTGGTCTGATCTACGAGGAGACTCGTGGTGTGCTGAAGGTCTTCCTGGAGAACGTGATCCGTGACGCCGTCACCTACACCGAACACGCCAAGAGGAAGACCGTCACAGCCATGGATGTGGTCTATGCTCTGAAGAGACAGGGACGCACTCTGTACGGCTTCGGCGGTTAAACTTCTATTTAATCCAAACTATCCCAAGACCCAAAGGCTCTTTTCAGAGCCACACACATGTTACTAGAATTGAGTCGATTCCATGTTGCGTCTCAGAATATGATTCATCCTTAGCTGCTAGATATGTACGCCTTGGACAATGCACAATTCTATACGTATATATATTTTGACTTGTACAGGACGTGAAAATTGCATACAGATCATTAAAAATGTCTTAAGCCTGAGAAGAGAAGTAGCCTAGTTATGAGGGACGGCTATTTGATCTGAACATATAAAATGCATTAAGATACTAGCTCTTTTGACACTGGTCTGAGTAATACTGTAAATGGACGACAGAACTGGATCTCAAATTCAATTAAAGTTATTTTTGTCAAATACACTACAATACAGGGGCATTGCAGCTAATGACAATTGTGTTTCGAGCTCAGACCCAACAATGGGTAAGATAACATAAAATCAGATTAAATAAAATAGTAAATGATTTAAAGAGTGTCTTACATATAAGTGTATGTGCATAGTGCGTGTGTTCAATTCGTTTTTAAACGGTGTGTCTGTTCAAGGATCTTATTAGAGGCCACGGGACTTTAGGAGCCTTCCTATGTGTTTATGTAAATTAATGAAGGTATTGATTCGACGGCAGAAAATAAAGTGAATATTTGGTTGAAATATTCACAA
>NW_028170159.1:31717-94717 GCF_963971535.1 Notolepis coatsorum
TCGGGTCTATTTGCGACCTTGTAGTAATATACTGTATTATAGTCTCACCCATTGGTGTTCTATCTAGTCAGATTTTACATGAATCACCACAGACGTATGTGGTGGAATTAATGATAAAAGAAAGCAAATATTTGACAGGAAGGTTGTAAACGTTAGGTTATGACTATAACCAAGTTCTGTTAGTTAGGGGCGATGCTTGGCTTCGCCTTCTGCACTATCTCGCGTACGTGCACGCGTACTGAATAAACCACAAATGTACCTCTAATACCAGTATTAGTCTGACCACACCCCTCATCAGCTTACCTTCATAAGCAGGTGTGTGGTCACCTGCTCTCCTCCTTCCCAAGCTTTCACCACAAGGTGAGGTCAAGGGCTGCAGCGGCCGTCCGAAGCCAAGCATCGCCCCTAACTAACAGAACTTGGTTATAGTCATAACCTAACGTTCTGTATCGTTAGTGGCTTAGCTTGGCTTCGCCTTCTGCACAAGAGAGGCCAAGCGGAGCCACTTGGCTGACAAATACACCCCGCTGACAGCCCCCCAAAACCATCAGAACAGGGAGGGCCGAGCCCCCCCGACCCCCCCTAATGGAGGGTATCCCCCCTATTAGAGGCTTCACGGGAAGGCGACGGACCCGACCGTGCGAAGAGCTCTCAAGCAACTTAACGCACAGGGTGAGCAGACCGTGGCTTGACCCACGACTACACACACGCACAACCCGCATGCCACCCGGGAACGAACGGAGGAACAACCTCGTTACTGCCCCCAGAATCACGGGGTCAAGGGCAAACCCAACCCCGTGGCAAGGCCGTAGCAGCGGAGCACGAAGGAAGACCCAGACCCACCAAAAGGACTGGACTCCCTGGAATGGGGGCCCGGAGAAGTCCATGATGCCAGCATCAAGACCCCACCAGGTGGGCACGTAGTGCCCCGCCCCCCACATCGCCAGCGTATTCGGACAAAGGCCCCTCAGTTACTGCACCTGGTATTCCCAGGCGGAACCAACCAGGCCAGTAAGCCGAGCGGGCCCCGTCCCCCCAATAGTACACCGCCTGGCACACTGACCCTGCAGAATAGGCAGTCAGCATGGCCGTAAGCACACAAAAAAGGTTAACCAACGGAAGCAGGCAGCGCACCGGGGAAAAACCAGGCAACAGGCTGTTAACCCTAGCCTGGAGACTGCGGACAAGACAGGCGCCAGAGGGGACAGCTGAACACAGCCGCCCCGGCGGAAGGAGCGTAAGCTGGCGGTGTTGCATGACCAAGCCTCCATTTAACAACCCCCACCCAGAGGGGTCGAGGCAGAGAAGGCTGACACGATTGGCAGACGTCATGAACGTGCAGGGGCACCCTCAACCGGTGAACCCGGGAGTTGACACTGCTCCAACACACCAGGGAATCAACCACCTCGGTGTTACCCAATGCGGTGGTTGTTCCTATAACCCCTCAAGAAAAAACTCCAAAACACACCTGCGGGTATACACCGGCTATACCGCAGTACAAGTGTTTCAGTTTCCAAAAAGGGTTAACCCAGGCCTACGGGTCGCAAACATCACTTCGGACCGGGCCTGGCGGTACGGGAAGCACAGGGTCACCAGAGGAGGTCAAAAAACCACCCCCACAGGCCCCTCTTCGCCATGCGTGAGAGAGGAGCGAAAAACAATGGAGAACCAGCCCCTAAGCACACCGTTCCTGGTATTCCCCGGCGGTCTCCCAACCAAGTACTAACCAGGACCAACCTGTGTAGCGGCCGAGATCCGACGAGATCGAGCGCGTACAGAATGGCATGGCTGTAAGCCATGACGACAGTGCTGAGTAAAAACATACCCAACCAGGGTCTCCATAGCGCTTAACCCTGTGACACCCAGACCGACCTGGCATTTTTCCCCCTGAAAAAAGCCCAAGTCCCTCAGGGTACCAGAACAGCAGATCTGCATCCCCGGCGGACAACGGGTTCAACTGATCTGGACCAGCGTGACCAGAACCAGTCCCGTGCCCTAACCACGCCGACATGCCCCAGGAAAAGGGCAGATATGCGTGTTGATCTTAACATGAAAAGAAGGCGCCACCCAGACGTCGGGACGAACCGCGCCTGGTGGCCCACCCCAAGGGCGTGAGACCCCACTACATATGTTCAGATCCATCCCGTCATCATCCCCCAGACATGAACGAGGATCCGTCGACAACCCACCCAGGTCATGGGATGTGGTCGCCGGAAGAGGAAAAACCCCCATCTCAGTTGCTTTATAAAAACGCTGTTTCAACCACAAGCAACTAAGGCGTGCCAGTCAATCGCCTGTTTACAGCGAGCTAGCACTATACGTGCGTCGGGACACACCCCCATCAATGAACAGGCTATTTAGACCTGCCATTGAATCCCCAAGGCGCCCAGGGGAACGACAAGAGGGGTGTGACACTCCCTAACTCCAACACTTCTGGAATAGAAAGAAGGAAGCATCAACAGTATGTATCCCAGTCTACACAGCCGGGGTAAAAAATGTTCACATTTTTACATCCCACCACCCTCCCATAGGAAAGAGACGGGGATCCCCAGAGAGACTTCCCACGCGAGCTGTACAGATTGAAAAGAATATATTGCACCTTGAGCCATGTAAAAAACTGGTTTTAGGGCCTCCGGGGAAGAGGCACCGAACCCATACACACTCAATAAACGAATTGAATCGAATATACATACAATAGAAAAAGGACCCTTCTAGAGGGTCCACTCACTTTGACAATCTGAGGAGGAAGGCTCTGTACTCTGATGGAGGCTTCCTCACATGGATCACATGGAAGAAGGAGTCCGAACTCACAGAAGGCCTGAGTAGGCGCTTGGTGAGGAGGAGCCCTGACCACCCCCCCTGAAAACAGATCCATCACATGGACCTGAACAGCACACGGAAGTCCTACCAACAGAGACGCGCACGGTGACGTACTCTATGGCGGGGGAATTCCTGCGGTGCACACGCCCAATATACCAGGCCGTGGGACCAGGAACTCCCTCCCCCCCCCCCCCCCCCCCCCGTAACGTGCCGAACCGCCACGTGACGGGAACCTTGAAGGACAGGGGGTGTACCCCTGACCGACAGACAATGGGGAGAGGAAAGGTTACCAGTTCACCCCTTTACGACCCCACACCCATGATACGACGTAACGACAAAAAGAGAATATGACACAGTCATAGTCAGCTCTATGAAGCGTTTCACAGCTCCACACAGCGCACGAGCTAACCTGCTATCTGATTTTTACTAAGGAAAAACACAGAATAGAGAGGGCTCTAAGAACCCCGGTCCAACATACACATGTGCTTCTGTGGCCAGTACAACCCAGTTGTAGGTCACATGACACACACAACCCATCATCATCACAATGAGAGAATACATCATTCTTGATTAGTATCGACCACAGGCCTTGCTAAACACACATGACAGCAACCAAACCAATTTCCCTTTAGGAAATAAGTTTCTCCAGCAGACTTAGCACAACCTCAGCAATCAAGCTGAGAGTTACATCGTATCCCTACCACACAAAAGACACAATTAATGCACAACATGTCTGATAGGAGGTGATAAAGTCCCCAGGGAACCGGGGGGGGAAAAACACAATCCTCCTATTTTACCTTCAATACGGCCAGTTAAAACAGGAAAACCTGTTAATGTGTGAACTCACTGTCCATTGTCATTACAGTCTGAGAAAGAACATTCTTTTACTCACTCGTCACCAAGCATAGCTTCATAGGTTAGTTGCCTTAGTAGTGAGTACACGGTACACATAAACACCATGATGTTTCTCACACAACTGCCAGTGACAAAAACAGCTCACACACAACCCGCAACGTATCTCAAATGCATTGCAACAACACACGTTTTGGGAAAAAACACCGTCATTCACAATACATTTAGCAAGGTAAAACCAGAAGACGTGTTATGAGGGTCTGGCCAACCCCGTACCTGCCCGGAACGCAGATCAGCGAAGTGCAGTCACAAGCGTCCCGTGTTGTTCGATCCGGGCAGCGTCGCCGCTCCACCAGTCGCTACAGTCCTCTTTGTTGACGCAATCCCCGTCTAGGCTCGGGCAGGGTTGACGAACATCCCCTGTCAAGGATGACGTCGTGGTCAAGAGTGTAAAACATGTTAAAAATCAAAGCACGTTCAACAGAATAGCATCAAGCTAACGGCTGCTCCAGCCGTTCGGGTGCTATCGCTTCCGCTCGCGAGACGCCGATCTACGACGCACGCGATCAGGAGCGAGCTCCCGGCGGCGCGCGAGAAGCCAAGCTCCCCGCGCCAGGCCACCGACCGGCTAACCGTAAGCTATGAACATGTAAACAATGACATAACACTCACCCAGACAGGCCGCCGTTCTGAACCCTCCTCACTTTTTAAGAGAAAAGAGAAAACAAGACGTCAACACCGCTTCACAACGGTGACAATAACACGTCCGGCGGAATCAGCACAGTACCAACTGGCCTGTATAGCTGACTTTGAACATGAATCTGCCGCTATCGCACATTACATGCACATATCCCCTCGTGAAGGAATACTCTCATTTGGATATGAAAGATGGGGTCTTAACACGGTGACAGAGAGAATCCACTCGTCCAGAACACACAGGGATCACCAGTGTCAATGGTCGCGGCCCACTAGTTAAAACTATAATGGTCGCCAGACCAAGGCCTTCTGTCGCCTAGACGGCTAAACAAAGGACCCTAGCCTGGGGCAGGTTTCCATAAACTTTGTCTAGTAGCCCCCATAGCACTAACAGACAAGTGGAGCCCGCCAGCAAACACTACTCACCCAACCTGGAACGCACCGCTCCTCACAACAGCGGCATGTCCGACAGTTCAGCTGTGGCCTGACAGGTTTCACCCCAACAAACACAGCAAGGAACTGCAGTTGAGAAGCATGCAGCGGCGTGCTCCCAATACGAAAACCGGTGGAGGGTTTGTAGAATGATCATCATCTTCTAGACACTCCAGTACGAAGACAATATCGCCGTATTTTCTCGAAAATAGTGAGAGAGAAAATAAAGATATGATGTCAACGTATCCTTGTTTCCCAAGCTGTTCCTAATCCAATTTCTTCCATCATGGTGTCAAGTGTGGGGATCTACCGAGGCACCTCTTCCTTGTGGTGAAAGCGAGAAGGAGGAGAGCAGGTGACCACACACCTGCTTATGAAGGTAAGCTGATGAGGGGTGTGGTCAGACTAATACTGGTATTAGAGGTACATTTGTGGTTTATTCAGTACGCGTGCACGTACGCGAGATAGTGCAGAAGGCGAAGCCAAGCTAAGCCACTAACGATACAGAACAGGATGGTTAAACAAGTATAACTGCCTTCTGTGATGAGACTGTAGGTGATGTTTAATTAAATGCAATGAGGCAAGGATCACAAATAGAATATCAGAATTGTCACTGCTGTGCAGAATATGCAGTAATAGGAACTTAATAAATAGAAGATACAGCGTATTTTCAGGGGTGGAAATAATGTATTTGCTGTACACAGCATTCAGTTTATACACACCTGCAACTCGTCTACCTCTGTACCACTGTGTATAACCTTTACATCGCAGCATCATCAAGTGAAATAGTTAATGAATGAAAACTTTATTTAACAGATTGCAGAATGGGTACAATACAGTACGTCTCAATACATACAATTGTTAAGGGGAGGCAGACCAGAGAAAGACGTTTGTCTTGTTTACATCAGGGTCCCCCATTTTCAATTCATAGTGACATTTATGACATTACACAACATACATGACATCATGACATTTATGACATACAGGTATATAGTACTGTTACATTTGTGACATATATGATATGCAAATATACAGTACTGTTACCCATAGATCCTGACAGTATGATGGGGAGGAGACTGTACATTAGGAGGGGGTGGGTGGGTGGGAGAGAAATATACATAGTGGGGAGAGAATATATACATACGGTGGGGAGGAGACTACATTAGGAGGGGGTGGGAGGGCGGGAGAAAAATATACATACGGTGGGGAGAATATACGGAGGGGAGGAGACTGTCTATTAGTTGGGGGGGGGGGTTGGACATTTACGGTGGCCAGTTTCGAATTGCAGCCTCCCGTAGGTGCTCTTTCAGAGTGGTTTTGAATGTGGGTAGGGATTCACATTCCTTTACAGCTTTGGGTAGGGCGTTCCACATTGATGTGGCATAATTGCGAAACGTGTTTAGTCCCTTGTTTGAGCCGAATCTGGGTTCAGACCCAACAATGGGTAAGATAACATAAAATCAGATTAAATAAAATAGTAAATGATTTAAAGAGTGTCTTACATATAAGTGTATGTGCATAGTGCGTGTGTTCAATTAGTTTTTAAACGGTGTGTCTGTTCAAGGATCTTATTAGAGGCCACGGGACTTTAGGAGCCTTCCTATGTGTTTATGTAAATTAATGAAGGTATTGATTCGACGGCAGAAAATAAAGTGAATATTTGGTTGAAATATTCACAATCGGGTCTATTTGCGACCTTGTAGTAATATACTGTATTATAGTCTCACCCATTGGTGTTCTATCTAGTCAGATTTTACATGAATCACCACAGACGTATGTGGTGGAATTAATGATAAAAGAAAGCAAATATTTGACAGGAAGGTTGTAAACAGGATGGTTAAACAAGTATAACTGCCTTCTGTGATGAGACTGTAGGTGATGTTTAATTAAATGCAATGAGGCAAGGATCACAAATAGAATATCAGAATTGTCACTGCTGTGCAGAATATGCAGTAATAGGAACTTAATAAATAGAAGATACAGCGTATTTTCAGGGGTGGAAATAATGTATTTGCTGTACACAGCATTCAGTTTATACACACCTGCAACTCGTCTACCTCTGTACCACTGTGTATAACCTTTACATCGCAGCATCATCAAGTGAAATAGTTAATGAATGAAAACTTTATTTAACAGATTGCAGAATGGGTACAATACAGTACGTCTCAATACATACAATTGTTAAGGGGAGGCAGACCAGAGAAAGACGTTTGTCTTGTTTACATCAGGGTCCCCCATTTTCAATTCATAGTGACATTTATGACATTACACAACATACATGACATCATGACATTTATGACATACAGGTATATAGTACTGTTACATTTGTGACATATATGATATGCAAATATACAGTACTGTTACCCATAGATCCTGACAGTATGATGGGGAGGAGACTGTACATTAGGAGGGGGTGGGTGGGTGGGAGAGAAATATACATAGTGGGGAGAGAATATATACATACGGTGGGGAGGAGACTACATTAGGAGGGGGTGGGAGGGCGGGAGAAAAATATACATACGGTGGGGAGAATATACGGAGGGGAGGAGACTGTCTATTAGTTGGGGGGGGGGGTTGGACATTTACGGTGGCCAGTTTCGAATTGCAGCCTCCCGTAGGTGCTCTTTCAGAGTGGTTTTGAATGTGGGTAGGGATTCACATTCCTTTACAGCTTTGGGTAGGGCGTTCCACATTGATGTGGCATAATTGCGAAACGTGTTTAGTCCCTTGTTTGAGCCGAATCTGGGTTTAACATGATTTGTTGAGCTTCCTCTGGTGTTGTGGTCGTGGTATTCCCTGACCTTTGGGAAGTGTTTTGACATGTACATGGGTACCTTAGTCGTATAGTGTATCTTGTAGACCAGGCCCATTGCAAGTTGCTGTACTCTGTCGTCTACTCTAAGCCATCCTAGGTAGTCAAAGTGGGCAGGGGTGAGGTAGTCTGACCAGTTTGTTTTGTGATGTTTGTAATCTTGTTTTTAGCGCCTTTGAGGTGCTTTGGTACCATGAGGTGCAAGCATAGTCGTAGTACCCTTGAATGGGTGCTCCTGCCAGAGTCTTCAGGGTATTCTTGTTTACCAGAGAGGACAATAACATGTAGCAGACAGACTACCATACTTCACAACAGTGCAAAATACCCTTTGCAACAACCAACTGAGTCCTATCAATTGGAAACATATTGAAATGTATGTCATAATGTGCATGCGTAATTACGCGCAATGACTGCATTAGCACCGTTGGGATGACTATGGTCAGAGCGTGACACGTTTTATTCCCCCTGTTGCGCCAGCTGTTATTATTATGACTCGTATGTTTTATTACTAACTAACTTTTGCCTATTATTACTATTGACATGTAATTGAAATTTGAATTTTTTTCATTCTTAAGCTTTCCGTCTGGGCTTTAATCGACAGCACGCAGCAGTTTGACAATATAGGCGAGTCTCTCCCAAAAAGAAAGTTACATTGTACCTTCCTTGTGTATTTTTTTTGTAATCTTCATAAAAGTAATTGTTGATTTAATTCATCATGAGCTACATAAAGCCTTCCACAGAAGTGGTAATCTTCCACAGAAGACGAGGTAACACATATCATGCCGACGCCAGCAATGACTGTGTTTACCAGCAGTGAGCAAGTGTAACGGATATGTGCCGCGATAGTGTGACTACGGCACATAGAAGTGTGTAAAACTCACTCCCCAGAGGCATACAAACTGAGCGCTTAGGGGGGAATTCCCTTCTTGGCGCAACGGTTTGTTATGTCGGCCCCGGTGCAGACGCCCGGGGTTCGATTCCCACTCGAGGCACGGTCGAATTTCGTGTCAGGTGGCACCTGCTACAGTGGTGCCGTTGACCCGGATGCCTTGGGTGGTGTGAGTTTAGGGGGGGTGAATGTAACGGATATGTGCCGCGATAGTGTGACTACGGCACATAGAAGTGTGTAAAACTCACTCCCCAGAGGCATACAAACTGAGCGCTTAGGGGGGAATTCCCTTCTTGGCGCAACGGTTTGTTATGTCGGCCCCGGTGCAGACGCCCGGGGTTCGATTCCCACTCGAGGCACGGTCGAATTTCGTGGCAGGTGTCAGGTGGCACCTGCTACACAAGTACAAGTTTATAACCAAAAGCATGACACCAGATGCCTTGTTTTACTGCCAGTCCCTCACCAGGCAGCTCGACTCACTGGGGAACGAGTACTGACTGGATTATAATGACATTTAAACCATTTTAAAAGCAAAATACTGAGACAAGTTGCGGCTCACTGCACCATGTGACGACGGAAAGGAGAGCGTTGGAACGTGTCCAAACTAACCACGGCTCTCCAGATGGTTTTATTCTAATAGGACATGCTTGTGCTAACTGACCCATTAGGTGTTAGATTTCAACTATATTCCCACGTTTGTATTTTAGCCCGTTTTAGCGAGAAGAAAACACAAGTAGCAGAGCTTTTCAGCTGCAGCGTTGTAGACAGGGTGGGTTGAGTCTGCATGGCTCTCATGTAGTATTTAAGACCAGCCCCCTGTCCCAGCGCCACTACCAGTCAGCTCGGACTATTTGTTGCATTTTGTGTTGATCAGACGATAGAAGAGAACTATGGCAGAAGTCGCTCCAGCCGCTGCCCCTCCGGCTAAAGTCCCCAGGAAGAAAGCTGCCTCCAAGCCGAAGAAGGCATCAGGTCCCAGCGCTGCAGAACTCGTCCTCGAGGCGGTATCTGCCTCTAAAGAGAGGAGCGGCGTGTCCCTGGCTGCGGTAAAGAAGGCTCTGGCTGCCGGTGGCTACGACGTGGAGAAGAATAATTCACGTGTGAAGACCGCTGTGAAGAGCTTGGTGTTAAAGGGCACTCTTGTCCAGCTCAAGGGTACCGGTGCCTCCGGCTCCTTCAAAATCAACAAGGCTGAAGCCAAGAAGCCCGCCAAGAAAGCAGCTCCAAAAGCTAAGAAAGCGCCAGTGAAGAAACCTGCTGCGTGGCTAAAAAGTCTCCAAAGGCAAAGAAGCCTGCAGTCAAAGCCAAGAGCCCCAAGAAAGTGAGTCCCAAGAAGGTGGCAGCCAAGAGCCCCAAGAAGGTGGCAGCCAAGAGCCCCAAGAAGGCCGTGAAGAAGCCCACAGCCAAGAAAGCCCCCGCGAAGAAGGCTGCCAAGCCCAAAGCAGCAAAGCCCACGAGGACAGCAGCCAAGAGGAAGTGAAGGTCTTAAGCTTTACTGTCTAAAACACACAAACGGCTCTTTTTAGAGCCAACCACTACTATCCCTAAAATGGCACATTCCCTCGTATAAATCCATTGTTTAATGGTGGATAGAAGCAAATCTACTAATGCTTATGTTTTGTGACTTCTAGTCGGTTGAATTAATAGTTAATATCCTATACTCTAGGTCAAGAATATGTTATCCTTACTGTTCAATCTCTGATGCCTATACTACTGCCTTACACTAATCACTACTGACCTCATTATGTTCTACCCATGTAACTTGTGATAGCATGTACAATAATACTGCATGTATAATATACATATATCCACTTCTGTTTGAAAACATCTGCATATAGACTATATATATCCCTTAACTTATTATCACAGTGTCTTTATAACTGTAACACTGTACATACACATCTGATCAGCATTATTACTCAGTATACTCATTTATATATACTCCAGTTTAATCCTATTGCACTTTACTGTTACACTTGTACTCTAGTTAAGACACCAATTTATTTCTGTTGTACTATACTTGTGCTGTATAATGACAATTTTTTTTTATATAATCATCTAAAATAGTGAAATTAAAACACTCATTTGGCTAGAACGCGCTCAATGGCAAATGTACATGTCAACAGGATATAAGGAGTCAAACAAGGCAATTATGGTAGAAGCAACTTTTCTCCACATAAATATTCTATATGGAATTCCAAAAAATATATACAAAAACTAAAGCTAGTTTCAATATCAATCTTGATCTAGAAAAGCAGCTTTTAACAGGAAGCATTGCTGCATTATTTTGAATAACTGATTAAGTCCATAACTCCATTGCTGTCTTGTATACTGTTAGAATTGCATAGCTGTAGTTTGGACAATAATAATGGAGAAAGTAAAACACATGATCATAGTTGTTACAAAGGATCAGATTAAACCGAATATATATATTTATTGATTGATATATATTGCATAATATTTGTATATCGTTTGATATCCCTTGTATATTCCTTGTACATATACACGGAATATCCCTTTAGCCTAGACCAGACCATAATATTTCATTCTCCTATTGGACAGCGGTCCACAGGCGCCAGGGCCATGCCTCCGGAGTCAGGTTCAAAGCCACCGTCAAGACATGTCTGTACATGCCCGGCCTTGCCCAGGAATACGAGACAGAAATGAGGTTGGCACTAGATTGTTCGCCGTGCATATAAATATGGCGCAGGTGAATACAGAAGTAGAGTTACCCAATAAGTTGAAGCCTCACCCACGATACTCCGTGCGGTGAAGTATGGCCTGTTTGGCCCCAAATAGAGCATTGAGACCGCGTGCGAATTAATAACTGAATTGTCAGAGTTTGGCGCTATACCGTCGAGTGCGACATATTTCTATTAAGTCAGTAATAGTCTATTTGTGTATAGTGTATCGTGCGGCTAAAGTTATACAGTGACCAGCATCACCAACGCTTCCTCGTATCAGCTAGAGTGCTTATCCAGGCTGGGCTGCTTTCATGGCGCTTTCACCCGAGGAGACCTAGACGAGAACCGTGTGGACATGTACACTGGATTAATCTACCCGACGACTACATAGCCCTTTGCGGCTGGATTATATTTGTTTTGGTCCTGTGATTTATGGAGCGGAGAATCGCCGACGCCTACACGTGTGGGATTTACCCTGTGAGGAGCCACGTCGAGTCTGCGCCTCAGAGAGCCTGAGGCCGGCTAGCTTTCTTCACTGTGGAGCTACAGTCTACGGAGAACAGCTGTATTCGTCTGTGGATCAAGAGACTATTGCACCGTCTCCTGTACTTGGAGTCTCCTTAGTCATCGTTGACCAGACTCTCTACTACCGACAGATCCTCTACCCCTGCTGGCTTACAACCGGGGGGACCCTTCCAGTATCTCCCGCTATATATTACTAGTGTACCATAGATATAATTCCCTAAGATTCAGGTTGTATAATTACCTCCTGCGTAACCAGAGAATGGACATTCATTATTGATTTGCCTACGCACATTCCTTTGCCTTATAAGCGCATCCAAAGTAAAATAGAGAAGTATATTATGTACCTTTTGCTGCAATAAATACTTAATTACCACTTTGTGTGGAACCGATTCATTGTGGGAAGTGTTCATCATATTTATATATCATGTACTGTATGGCCAGTAATTAAAGTACATAAAGCGGTAGTGGTTTAATGATACCATACTTATCAATACAGTCAGGGAATTGTACCCCTCAGTTACAATAGTATTAATTATGATATATACTGTACCTCATAATTGGGCTAACTTCTAGTCAGTTAAATTATAGTGTACCACCTGGAGCCCTCTCAAAGACCCCTGACTGTCTTTTTTTAAGGTTAAAATGTATTGTCATCATACAGGGCAAGTACAGTACAACAAAAATAAGTGAAAATACAAAAGTAAAGTGCAATATACAATGTATAAGTGATTAAACTGGAGTACATGTATAAATTAGTACTAGTGCTAATCAGACATAATACAATTTTGGTTTCAATATCAATATTCTATCTAGAAAAGCAGGTTGTAACAGGAAGCATCACTGCATTATTTTTTTAATGACTGTGATTTAGTCCAGAACTCCATTGCTGTCTTGTAGTTCTGTTAGAATTTAGAAAGTGAGTTATTCTTATACATGAAGTACTTCATATTGGGAAAACTTCTAGTCAGTTAAATAATAGTTAAAAGTTAATAGTGCCTATACCTGATTGCCGATCGGTTATCCATACTGTTCAAACTCCTGCATTTCACTGTCTACAACTGCCTTACACACCTACCTCAAACTATATTCTGCATACCGGTATACGTCTGTATGATAGCATGTGCAATAATATATATAATGTGTACTATATCCCCCCCACCCCACCAGCCAACCTCCTCCAATGTACAGTTTTTTCATCAAATGTATACTCTCTTTTTTAGACTATTTTTGTACTGTATGTAAATCTGGTATGTCATAAATGTAGCAGTACTGTCTATCTGTATGTCATATGTTATGATTAATTGAAAATGGGGGACCCTGATGTAAACAAGACGAAAGTCTTTCTCTGGTCTGCATCCCCTTAACAATTGTGTGTATTGAGCTGTACTGTATTGTACCCATTCTGTTGCATTAGTTAATAAAGTTTTCAATCAATCAATCCCTTACCTACTCTTCTAGTTATACCACTGGTCAGTATGACTTATACCTGTAACACTGATGTACATACATCTGATATACTCCAGTTTAATCACTTTGTCCTTTCATATTGCACTTTACTGTTATATTTGTACTGTTTAGACGTCAACTTATTTTCTTTGTATAACAACAATGGATTTAAACCTATTGAGGAAATGTATAACCATGTCTATTATGATGAGTTAAATGCACGGTCCTCTCCACATAGTCATTCTGTTTTAGTTTCGACCTGGGATGAACTGACTGAACTAATATTATGACAGGCAAATCACCTGGTAGAAGCAAAACTTTTCTCCACATAAATATTCTATATGGAATTCGAAAAAATATATACAAAAACTAAAGCTAGTTTCAATATGAATCTTGATCTAGAAAAGCAGCTTTTAACAGGAAGCATTGCTGCATTATTTTGAATAACTGATTAAGTCCATAACTCCATTGCTGTCTTGTATACTGTTAGAATTGCATAGCTGTAGTTTGGACAATAATAATGGAGAAAGTAAAACACATGATCAAAGTATTAATTATGATATATACTGTACCTCATAATTGGGCTAACTTCTAAGTCAGTTAAATTATAGTGAAATTAACACTCATTTAGCACTGAACAACCACTTTGATGAACAGCGCGATCATGAGCATAATAGGAATAACTCTCTCAGGACAGAGTGGGTGGCTCTTAAAAGAGCCTTTGGGTTAATCTTCAGTGAACAGGGTAGTTTACTTGGAGCTAGTGTACTTGGTCACAGCCTTGGTTCCCTCAGACACAGCGTGCTTCGCCAGCTCACCGGGCAGCAGCAGACGCACAGCGGTCTGGATCTCCCTGGAGGTGATGGTGCGACGCTTGTTGTAGAGAGCCAGGCGCGAGGCTTCTCCAGCGATGCGCTCGAAGATGTCGTTAACGAAGGAGTTCATGATCCCCATGGCCTTGGAGGAAACGCCGGTGTCGGGATGAACCTGCTTCAGGACTTTGTAAATGTAGATGGCATAACTCTCCTTCCTGGACTTTCTGCGCTTCTTGCCTCCCTTGGCAGCGGTCTTGGTGACGGCTTTCTTGGAGCCCTTCTTGGGCGCTGGCTTGGCTGGTTCAGGCATATTCGACGGCTTATCAGAATCGAATGGTGACGGTCGCTTACGGTTTCCTGCCTTATTTATAGGAGGTTGATGCAAATAGTGCTGCGTGGCTTCTACGATACGATTGGTCGGGCGTGGCGCACGTATGAAAACCTAATATAAGTTAAGTTCTCATTTAGCCAGTAGAGGGCAGAAGAGTTTCAGCCATGAGTTTGTTCTGCTTTACTCTCTTAAAGGAAAACTCAAACATTTTGGGAAATTAGCTTATTTAACACTCTTCCCTGGAGTTAGACATGCATGCATTAGGCTTAGGGAACGCCTGGACCTAGCTTAGCTTCATCACTGTAAGTGGGTCAGACATTTACCCGAGTTCCCTACAGTCATGAAATACACACTCCAAATACAATCAAAATACAACTCCAAAACGTTCCTGTAAACATGTTGTACCTGTGTATTTACCACATCTCCCAGTCACACAAAGTCACACAAGTCTCCCAGCAACAAAAGTCTCCCAGTCACACAAGCCACACAAGTCTCCCAGTCACACAAGTATCCAAGTCACACAAGTCTCCCAGTCACATGTCACATGTCCCAGTCACAGGTCGAAAAGTACCTGGCGGAAAAAAATCTAATCTACGAATTCCAATCTGGCTTCAGAACGTCCCACTCCACTGACACATGCCTCCTCTATTTGAACGACCACATCAAACAAGAGGTGGACGCGGGCAAATACTGCGGCATGGTCATGCTGGACCTACAAAAGGCCTTCGACACTGTCAATCACTCCATTCTAATGGACAAGCTAAAAGCAATTGGTTTTGATAGCTTATCAGTGAGCTGGATGCAATCCTACCTGGAGGGGAGAGAACAGATGGTAGAGGTAAACGGCACTCTATCCCCCCCCCTCACAGTGAGCTGTGGTGTTCCACAAGGAAGCATACTAGGACCGCTACTCTTCCTAATTTATGCAAATGACATGTCGTCAGCCTGTGACTGCAACTTGTTCCTGTTTGCGGACGACTCAGCCCTGCTGGTCTCTGACAAGAACAAATTGCAGGTTGAAAAAACCCTCAGCACGGAACTAGGCAAAATCTGCATATGGCTCGCTGATAACAAACTATCATTACACATGGGCAAAACAGAGTCCATTCTCTTCGGCTCAAATAACAAACTCAGCAAGACCGACGGATTCTCAGTTACAGTGGGTGACAATATTGTCACAAGGAAAGACGAAATTACCTACCTGGGTTCCATCCTAGAGGCAAATCTTTCCTGTGACAAAATGGCATCCAATGTAATAAAAAAGAAGTCAACCAACGAACTAGATTCTTGTACCGGATCTCCTCTCTGGTAAACAAGAATACCCTGAAGACTCTGGCAGGAGCACTCATTCAAGGGTACTATGACTATGCGTGCACCTCATGGTACCAAAGCACCTCAAAGGCGCTTAAAACAAAATTACAAACATCACAAAACAAACTGGTCAGACTACTACTTGACCTGAACCCCAGAACCCACCTCACCCCTGCCCACTTTGACAACCTAGGATGGCTTAGAGTAGACGACAGAGTACAGCAACTTGCAATGGGCCTGGTCTACAAGATACACTATACGACCGGGGTGCCCATGTACATGTCAAAATACTTCCCAAAGGTCAGTGAATACCACAACCACTACACCAGAGGAAGCTCAAGAGGAAGCTGTATATATTTCCTCCCCGCTGTATGTATATTTCCCTCCCACCCACCCACCCCCTCCTAATGTACAGTCCCCTCCCCATCATATGTATATACTCTGTCAGGATCTAGGGGTAACAGTACTGTATATTTGAATACCGCTTATGTCACAAATGTATCAGTACTAAATACCTATATGTCCCTATGCCATAAATGTCATGTATGTTGTGTATGTCATAAATTATATATGCAGGTGTATTCTACGGAAGCCCAAAGAGGCCATACATACATTTATAATTTACTCAACATAATAAAATAGTGTATTTGTGATAACCGATTAATTTATTTTGTTATCTCGAGATTGTTTGGAAGTGTGGATTCGCTACTTGTAGTCACTGGAAATCGAAATGTCACTATTTCAGCACCATTTGGAAATGGGGAAAGCATGCAGGCTCAACCAAAATGAACTCCAGACAAGACTTGGAGCAAACACTGAGAATCCGGATTGTATTTATTTTTAACCATATGGGTCATAATTATTACTAGTCAGCAGTGTATTCGATGAACTAATGGATCCGAGAAAAGACTAACTGAATATGAACATATGACTTCAATATTACATCTTCAATATTACATTTTGCGTAGTCGAGTTATGAATAATTCTGGTTACTTGGTATTGAGCTACACATCACCAATTTCATCCACGTGGAATCAGAACAGTTAAAATAAGGAAACGGGGCTCATTCATGATTATTGAGGTGGCTCTTAAAAGAGCCTTTAGGGGGACAACTAGTCAACAGGTCGATTTAAGCTCGCTCTCCACGGATGCGGCGGGCCAGCTGGATGTCTTTGGGCATGATGGTCACCCTCTTGGCGTGGATGGCGCACAGGTTGGTGTCCTCAAACAGACCGACCAGATATGCCTCACTGGCCTCCTGAAGAGCCATGACAGCAGAGCTCTGGAAGCGCAGGTCGGTCTTGAAGTCCTGTGCGATTTCTCTGACCAGGCGCTGGAAAGGCAACTTGCGGATCAGCAACTCGGTGGACTTCTGGTAACGACGGATCTCTCTCAGCGCCACGGTACCGGGCCTGTAACGATGAGGTTTCTTCACGCCGCCGGTAGCCGGTGCGCTCTTACGGGCAGCCTTGGTGGCGAGCTGCTTCCTTGGGGCTTTGCCACCGGTGGACTTACGAGCCGTCTGCTTAGTTCTGGCCATTATGAGAAACTAAGTTTCAGTCTTAACTTCAACAAGAATAATAGGCTGCTGTGTCGAAACTCTGGCCTTATATTACTAACGCGGAGGCGCAGTAGTTTCTGATTGGTCTCCTCTCTGTGAGCTCGTTACTCCGCCTACACCTCACAGGGTTATTGGAGGACTTCACGGAGATACAACTATGCTCATCGTGTTGGAGCCGGTGCCCCGGTTTATCTGGCCGCTGTGCTGGAATATCTGACCGCTGAGATCTTGGAGTTGGCTGGAAACGCTGCCCGTGACAACAAGAAGAGTCGTATCATCCCCCGCCATCTGCAGCTGGCCGTGCGTAACGACGAGGAGCTCAACAAACTCCTGGGAGGAGTGACCATCGCTCAGGGTGGTGTGCTGCCCAACATCCAGGCTGTCCTTCTGCCCAAGAAGACCGAGAAGGCTGCCAAGAAGTAAATTATTTAGCCTCTTCGACAAACCCCACAAAGGCTCTTTTCAGAGCCACCCACATATTACAGAGAAAGCAATACTCCTACACATCTATAACTATGCCTATTATAAGTTAAATGTATACTGTCCTCTCCACATACAGTTTCGACCTGGGAGTAGCTAATAATGACATCACCTCTTAAGGAATAAGTTTAATCGGAATTCCATATAGAATATTTGTGGAGAAAATGTTTGCTTCTACAATAAGTGCCTTGTTTGACTCCTCATATTTACATTAGTCGAGAGAGTTCCAGCCAAATTAGTTTTAATTTCACTATTTTAGATCCGATTAGATTAAAATGAATTGTCACATAGTACAACGAAAATAAATTGGCGTCTTTCTAGAGTATAAATGTAACAGTAAAGTGCAATAGGATTAAACTGAATTATAATAAATTAGTACTATACCGAGTATTGTAATAATGCTGATCAGATGTATGTACAGTGTTATAGGTATAAATACACTATGGTAGTAAGTCATACTGACCAGTGGTATAAGGTAGGTTATATAAAAAAGATGATATGTAGGTGTATTCAGACATAAGTGGATTTATATATATACTATACATGCAAGAGTTACATGGGTAGAATATAGGTCAAATTGTGCAAGTATAGCTGTGTGGCTTCTTGTATACGATTGGTTGAGAGGTTTTGTCGCACATTTCCCGCGCACAGGAAACTATTTGCGCGCAAAGCCATAATAACCCAACTATATTCTCTTAGCAAAACTCCATAGCCACACTTGATATTAACTAAGCCAAGCAATAATCGACATGAAACTGCATTTTTCCAAGAGAATGATTTTGTGCACCTTGATAGCGCAATGTACAGTTTCTACGTCAAATGTATACTCTCGTTTCTAGACTATTTTTTTTATCACAAACAGTACTGTATTTGCTAATCTGGTATGTCATAAATGTATAGATGTAGCAGTACTGTCTATCTGTAAGTCGTGTATGTCATAATTGTTATGATGAATTGAAAATGGGGGACCCTGATGTAAACAAGACGAAAGTCTTTCTCTGGTCTGCATCCCCTTAACAATTGTATGTATTGAGCTGTACTGTACCCATTCTGCAATCTGTTAATAAAGTTTTCAATCAAACAATAGCTCTCTTGGTGACATCTGTCACTGCTTTGACTTACAATATATATATATACACACACACACATTCATATACACATCTGTCTGTACATACCTGCATATACTCCTTTTTACATGTATTTGGCATAACTTTTAATCATGGAAATGCCAGTATATATTTATAAGGTGAGAGATGTTTTCTGATGGTGCTGAGTCGTCTCCATGAGCAGGTGTCCTCTTGTTTGGGTTATTTATTACTGATCATAAACAGATGACACAGACCGACATGGTCTCACCATGAGCTACATGTATCGGTACCTCACTGTGGTACAAGATAATAATACAAGTATGACTCTGACAACATAGTATGTTTCATTCCTTCAGCTATTTCTTCTGAGTGTATCAACAATGTAGCTGGCAGCCTACTGTACCACATTCCAATATCCTTTACTTCACAATGAGTTGAGCCCTAACAATAGAGGCCTGTATATCTAACCTATAGGCTAAACACAAACTGTAATGTTTGTGTTGTTCTGTTTCTTCCAGCATGGCTGCCTGTAACCGTTGGTAACCACTTTCAAAAGAAAATGCCTAATTTGTGTGCAGTGGTAGTCGGTAAAACACTGCTGAAAAGCATGATATTACTATTCCGTTGTGACTTCTTCATAACATTCAGTAATAAGACACAACATGGTCACTATGTGTTGATATGATAATCTATACATATAATTTATACATAGCAACCATTCCATTGCCTTTACTACACAAACATTCCGTGCAAGGCCTCTTTTGTGGAAATGCAGAACATGTTGATATGGTGCGTTTATCTTTGGTGATATGATGATTCATTATGAATCTACTATGTCTATTTAAACTATTGAAATCTAATTAAAATAGACCAATGCAGTTATTATTTATTGTGCTAAGTGTTCAGTGTAGCAGATTTAAATCAGAAAACACAGCAGATCAGCAATGCCCAAAAAGCATGTATTGTCAACAAGCATGCAGCAGTCTAAAGTACACAGCAAACTAGTCCCCCACCCCCAAAAGGAAAATGTAGCTACGTTTCTTGTGTGAGTTATGAAATGTTTTGCAACATTAATTAATTAAATGTTAGTTGTAATTAATATAGGCCACGTGAAACCTTCCTCTAATCTAAGGTGGTGATCATCCCTCATACGAAGTCGAGGTGACCCACGCTACAGGCCACCAGCAACAGTGTGTTTACCAACACCGGAAAAGCATCCATTTAAAACAAAACGCGTCACCCCAGATTACTATTCCTGCTCCCAGTCTCTAGTCAGGTAGCTCGGCTCGCTGGAAAACGAGATTATGTCTGATTATAATGCAATCTAAAGAATTGTGAGACATAAATAACAGAGAAAGGTATAGCTGCGCACCATGGTGAAGGCGCAAATTGGTGGTGTGAAGCGTCCACAAACACACCAGGGGTCTCCAAATGGTTTAATTCTGATGGCACATATTTCTGCTTGCTGACCCATTTGGCGTTAAATTCCTGCAATATTCATAGTTGTGTATTTGAGCTCTTTTTTGGCGAGGAGAAAACACAAGCGGCAGAGCATTTTGGCAGCACAGAGGAGGACAGGGTGGGTTGAGTCTACATGGCTCTCATGTAGTGTTTAAGACCAGCCCTCTGACTGAGCTTCAATATCATAATTCTAGTTGTGTTGAATCTGAGACCGAACGAGAGAAGATGGCAGAAGTCGCTCCAGCTCCCGCCGCTCCGGCTAAGGCCGCTAAGAAGAAGGCAGCTCCCAGACCCAAGAAGGCAGGTCCCAGCGTCAGTGACCTGGTCGTCGAGGCAGTGTCTGCTTCTAAAGAGAGGAGCGGTGTGTCTCTGGCTGCCGTAAAGAAGGCTCTGGCTGCCGGCGGCTATGACGTGGACAAGAACAAGGCCCGCGTTAAGTCCGCTGTCAAGAGTCTGGTGACAAAGGGAACCCTGGTCCAGGTCAAGGGTACCGGAGCCTCCGGCTCTTTCAAGATCAACAAGGCTGAGGTTAAAGCCAAAAAGCCCGCAAAGAAAGTCGCTCCGAAAGCCAAGAAGCCAGCAGCCAAGAAACCTGTCGTGGCCAAAAAGCCCGCGAAGGCAGCAACGAAGAAGCCTGCTGCCGCCAAGAAGTCTCCCAAGAAAGTCAAGAAGGTAGCGGCCAAGAGCCCCAAGAAGGTAGCAGCCAAGAGCCCAAAGAAGGTGAAAAAGCCTGCTGCGCCCAAGAAGGCCCCATCTAAGAAGGCTGCCAAGCCAATAGCAGCTAAGAGAGGAGCTCCCAAGAAGAGATAAGCGTTTAAACAGAACGTTGTCTTTAATTCAACAAAAGGCTCTTTTAAGAGCCACCCACCACTTTCATGAAAAGCAATATTGTACTCTAGTGTGTGGAAGTGAAGGCGGCTTATCGAAGTATACAACTTAGTATTACTTATGGGATGGTTGATTTCCACGAGTTACTTCCAGCACGGCAACAAAGCAAACGCAACTTTATATATTATGGAGAATATACCACAAAAAACTATAAAATATAGATCAGATATAGGTTCT
Source organism: Notolepis coatsorum (assembly GCF_963971535.1). Taxonomy (NCBI): domain Eukaryota; kingdom Metazoa; phylum Chordata; class Actinopteri; order Aulopiformes; family Paralepididae; genus Notolepis; species Notolepis coatsorum. Next base: position 52,986 of record NW_028170159.1, read on the forward strand.
TAATTGGAGAATGTTGATATTAAGTCCGGTTTGATTATTAGGTCCTACTAACGCAGATACTTTACCGCAACGAGTTGAGCCCTTTATTGTGGAAATACATAAATTGCCATCATTATGGTGCATTTATGTCTGTGCGTAAATGACCGCTATGACACTATTGGAATGACTACGGGTGATGGCCCATTAGTGGACACACAGCACATTATTGTAATTTTATTTATTCAGACTGGTTTGGATCATATGTTGGCACATAATTATGTTTCCCACTACCTCACATTAAATATCTACACAACCATTATATTATACAAAAGGCTCTTATGGACCCCCACTATTTATATGAAACAGGCACGGCTACCAAACACGACTTGTAGTTCTACCCATTTATTTATTATGTGATTAGTGATCCAGACCAGCAACATTGGCAGGTAAAGAAAATGGTCTGAACGAGTCGCACCGCTTCAGACAGTTTACGAGTTGAGCCCAAACAATTGTGGAAATACAAATTGCTGTCATTATATGTTCGTGCATGCTGTAATCTGTATATAGAACCCTTACTATTTATGTTTCTCAGTTCAAATTAATCATCACTTGACCACTATGACACGACATGACATGATACGACTCTTCTTGTTGTCACGGGCAGCGTTTCCAGCCAACTCCAGGATCTCAGCGGTCAGATACTCCAGCACAGCCGCCAGATAAACCGGGGCACCGGCTCCAACACGATGAGCATAGTTGCCTTTACGCAGCAGTCTGTGGACACGACCCACGGGGAACTGAAGCCCACTGAGTTGGAGAGTCGCGTTTTATTTTCGGGCTTCTGTTTTCTCACCCAATCAGGAAAGACGTTTTCTTGGCGGTTTTTCCAAAAGACCAGTCCTCCAATAACCTCGTTCCCAGTTGTATCTCCGTGAAGTCCTCCAATAACCCTGTGAGGTGTAGGCGGAGTAACGAGCTCACAGAGAGGAGACCAATCAGAAACTACTGCGCCTCCGCGTTAGTAATATAAGGCCAGAGTTTCTACACAGCAGCGTATTATTCTTGTTGAAGTGAAGACTGAAACATAGTTTCTCATAATGGCCAGAACTAAGCAGACCGCTCGTAAGTCCACCGGTGGCAAAGCCCCAAGGAAGCAGCTCGCCACCAAGGCTGCCCGTAAGAGCGCACCGGCTACCGGCGGCGTGAAGAAACCTCATCGTTACAGGCCCGGTACCGTGGCGCTGAGAGAGATCCGTCGTTACCAGAAGTCCACCGAGTTGCTGATCCGCAAGCTGCCTTTCCAGCGCCTGGTCAGAGAAATCGCCCAGGACTTCAAGACCGACCTGCGCTTCCAGAGCTCTGCTGTCATGGCTCTTCAGGAGGCCAGCGAGGCTTATCTGGTCGGTCTGTTTGAGGACACCAACCTGTGCGCCATCCACGCCAAGAGGGTGACTATCATGCCCAAAGACATCCAGCTGGCCCGCCGCATCCGTGGAGAGCGAGCTTAAATCGACCTGTTGACTAGTTGTCCCCCTAAAGGCTCTTTTAAGAGCCACCTCAATAATCATGAATGAGCCCAGTTTCCTCATTTTAACTATGTTCTGAGTCCACGTGGATGAACTTGGTGATGTGTAATACGTTCGTTTGATGGCCATCGTAGCTGATTGATTGAAAAGTTTAACAGATTGCAGAATGGGTACAGTACAGTACAGCTCAATACATACAATTGTTAAGGGGATGCAGACCAGAGAAAGACTTTCGTCTTGTTTACATCAGGGTCCCCCATTTTCAATTCATCATATCAATACCAAGTAACCAGAATTATGATTAATTGTTTATTTTCAGTCCTTGTCTACAGACGAATCAAAAACACACATGTGTCGACTCTCAAAAGGAAAAGAAAAAATGACAAATGTACATATTCAAAGCAAGCTCACACAAAATCCAAACTCAATGACTGAAAAAAGGAATTGGCTGAAGCACATGCTTATATTTGCCTATCCTTTACAATTCTTAAAAACGAAATATACTTTAGAGACAAAATTAAAATAAGTTGGAAGATATGTTTTTTTTCTTTAAGAGAAAAACATAAGAGAAATTAATGTTTGATGTTTACTCAACTGTACTCCTGAATTGTTTTATTTATAACTTGACTGCAAAACGTAATATTGAAGTCATACATCCATATTCAGTTTTCTCTGATCCATTAGTTCATCTGCTGACTAGTAATACATATGACCTATATGGTTAAAAATAAATACAATCCGGATTATCATTGTTTGCTCGGGAGCCTTGTCTGGAGTTCATTTTGGTTGAGCCTGCATGCTTTCCCCATTTCCAAAATGGCTTCGTCAGTGTGGTCCGGTACTGTCCATGGTGCTGAAATAGCAACATTTACATTCGACGTTGAGAGCGTTCCAGCCAAAATCTATTTTAGATCAGATTAGTTTAAAATGAATTGTCATTATACAGCACAAGTATAGTACAACGGAAACAAATTGGTGCCTAACTAGAGTACAAATGTAACAATAAAGTGCAATAGGATTAAACTGGAGTATATATATAAATGACTAGTGCTGATCAGATGAGTGTTACAGGTATAAAAGACACTATGGTAGTAAGTCATACTGACCAGTGCAAGGTAAAGATATAGGTATATAAAAAGATGATATGCAGGTGTATTCAGACAGAAGTGGATATATATACTATGCATGCAGTGTATGCAGCATTATTGTACATGCTATCACACAAGAGTTACATGTGTAGAATATAGTTTGTGGTTGGTGATTACAGTGTAAGGCAGTAGGAAACAGAGTTCAGAGTTTGAACAGTATGGATAACATATCCTGACCTAGAGTATAGGATAGTAACTATTCATTTAACTGACTAGAAGTTAGCCAATATGAAGTACCTTATGTATATAAGTATGACTCTGTCTCCATTGTTATTGCCCCAAACTACAGCTATGGAATTCTAACAGAACTACAAGACAGCAATGGAGTTCTGGACTAAATCACAGTCATTAAAAAATAATGCAGCAATGCTTCCTGTTAAAACCTGCTTTTCTAGATAGAAGATTGATATTGAAACCAAAATTGTATTATGTGTCTGATTAGCACTAATACTAATTTATACACGTACTCCAGTTTAATCACTTATACATTGTATTTTGCACTTTACTTTTGTATTTGCACTGAAGTTATTTTTGTTGTACTGTACTTGCCCTGTATGATGACAATACATTTTAATCTAAAAAAAAGACAGTCAGGCGTCTTTGAGAGGGTTCCAGGTGGTACCCCAGCAAAATTAGCGTTAATTTCACTGTAATTTAACTGACTAGAAGTTAGCCCATTATGAGGTACAGTATATATCATAATTCATATTATGATCATGTGTTTTACTTTCTCCATTATTATTGTCCAAACTACAGCTATGAAATTCTAACATAACTACAGGACAGCAATAGAGTTCTGGACTAAATCAGTTATTCAAAATAATGCAGCAATGCTGCCTGTTAAAAGATGCTTTTCTAGATATAACGTTGACATTGAAACAAGCTGTAGTTGTTGTATAAACAAGGATGGAACTTTAAAGGGGAAACGAAGAAATGTATTTTGCACATTAACTCACTAACGTCCTAAAACTGTTTTGCACACATTCATTTAGTTTGAGTTATTGGGAGTAAATTTGTTTGAATACCATTGGGGACATTGAATCCTTGTGTTAATTACTGCTCAATGCAAATAAAGGCAGCAGTCCATATAAAACAATACATCAGATTGTATTAGGTTAATGCTTCTTAATTAATATGTTCTGGTATGTATAGCAGTATCTTCTAGACTGATATTAATAACAGGAACATAATTACATTCAATGTTAAATCACATCGATTTAGATTTAAGTGTATCTAAATTACGTTTTATTCTTCTGGACTGGAATCGACTCATCTTCCAGAATATGAATCAAATGATGCAGTAACTGAACACTCAGCTCTACTTAACTGGTGCTGCTGCAATTTATCCAGGACACAAACATGTGACTTAGTAGATTTGCTTGTATCCACTATTAAACAATGCATTTATACGAGGGGATGTGCCATTTCAGGGATAGTAGTGGTTGGCTCTAAAAAGAGCCTTTTGTGTGTTTTAGACAGTAAAGCTTAAGATCTTCACTTCCTCTTGCCTGCTGTCCTCGTGGGCTTCGCTGCTTTGGGCTTGGCAGCCTTCTTCGCGGGGGCTTTCTTGGCTGCGGGCTTCTTCACTGCCTTATTGGGGCTCTTGGCTGCCACCTTCTTGGGGCTCTTAGCTGCCACCTTCTTGGGGCTCTTAGCTGCCACCTTCTTGGGGCTCTTGGCTTCGACTGCAGGCTTCTTTGCCTTCTTTGGAGACTTCTTAGCGGCAGGCTTTTTAGCAACAACCTTCTTAGCCGCAGCAGGTTTCTTCACTGGCGCTTTCTTAGCTTTCGGAGCTGCTTTCTTGACGGGCTTCTTGGCTTCAGCCTTGTTGATTTTGAAGGAGCCGGAGGCACCGGTACCCTTGAGCTGGACAAGAGTGCCCTTTAACACCAAGCTCTTCACAGCGGTCTTCACACGTGAATTATTCTTCTCCACGTCGTAGCCACCGGCAGCCAGAGCCTTCTTTACCGCAGCCAGGGACACGCCGCTCCTCTCTTTAGAGGCAGATACCGCCTCGAGGACGAGTTCTGCGGCGCTGGGACCTGATGCCTTCTTCGGCTTGGAGGAGGCAGCTTTCTTCCTGGGGACTTTAGCCGGAGCGGCAGCGGCTGGAGCGACTTCTGCCATAGTTCTCTTCTATCGTCGATCAACACGAAATGCAACAAATAGTCCGAGCTGACTGGTAGTGGAGCTGGGACAGGGGGCTGGTCTTAAATACTACATGAGAGCCATGCAGACTCAACCCACCCTGTCTACAACTCTGCAGCTAAAAAGCTCTGCTACTTGTGTTTTCTTCTCGCCAAAACGGGCTAAAATACAAACGTGGGAACATAGTTGAAATCTAACACCTAATGGGTCAGTTAGCACAAGCATGTCCCATTAGAATAAAACCATCTGGAGAGCCGTGGTTAGTTTGGACACGTTCCAACGCTCTCCTTTCCGTCGTCACATGGTGCAGTGAGCAGCAACTTGTCTCAGTATTTTGCTTTTTAAATGGTTTAAATGTCATTATAATCCAGTCAGTACTCGTTCCCCGGTGAGTCGAGCTGCCTGGTGATGGACTGGCAGTAAAACAAGGCATCTGGTGTCATGCTTTTGGTTATAAACTTGTACTTTCTCAGTGCTGGTAAACACAGTCATTGCTGGCGTCGGCATGATATGTGTTACCTCGTCTTCTGTGGAAGATTACCACTTCTGTGGAAGGCTTTATGTAGCTCATGATGAATTAAATCTACAGTTACTTTTATGAAGATTAAAAAAAAAAATACACAAGGAACGTACAATGTATCTTTCCTTTTGGGAGAGACTCGCCTATTAAAGCCCAGACGGAATGCTTAACAATGAAAAAAATCTGTTTCAATTACATGTCAATAGTAATAATAGGCACAAGTTAGTTAGTAATAAAGCATACAAGTCATAATAATAACAGCTGGCGCAACAGGGGGAATAAAACGTGTCACGCTGTGACCATAGTCATCCCAACGGTGCTAATGCAGTCATTGCGCGTAATTACGCATGCACATTATGACTACATTTCAATATGTTTCCAATTGATAGGACTCAGTTGGTTGTTGCAAAGGGTATTTTGCACTGTTGTGAAGTATGGTAGTCTGTCTGCTACATGTTATATTGTCCTCTCTGGTAAACAAGAATACCCTGAAGACTCTGGCAGGAGCACTCATTCAAGGGTACTACGACTATGCTTGCACCTCACGGTACCAAAGCACCTCAAAGGCGCTAAAAACAAGATTACAAATATCACAAAACAAACTGGTCAGACTACTACGTGACCTTACTCCTAGAACCCACCTCACCCCTGCCCACTTTGACTACCTAGGATGGCTTAGGGGCCTTTCTCACTCAGGTATTGGGATCGAATCACCGCCCCGGGGCACGGGGGGGGAGTGTTCTCACTCACCCCTTTTGGGATGCGAAACGGCGCTGATTCGTTTTAAGCGTTCGTTTGTGTCAAGCGTTTTTAATATAACCCACCCCCTTTCCTCACAAATGGAACTAGTGTTGTGGAGTCCACTTTGACCGTTTTCCAGGGTTAGCAGCTATCGCTAGTTAGCTTAGCCCTAATGGATACCTTGGTTAGCAGCTATCGTTAGTTAGCTTAGCCCTAATGGATACCTTGGTTAGCAGCTATCGCTAGTTAGCTTAGCCCTAATGGATACCTTGGTTAGCAGCTATCGCTAGTTAGCTTAGCCCTAATGGATACCTTGGTTAGCAGCTATCTGCAGCTGCTGCTAACGATAGCTCATTGCACATTGCTGTATGCAATTTTCACGTCCTGTACAAGTCATAATATATATACTGCACAATATAGACTAGGAGGCGTACATATCTAGCAGCTAAGGATGAATGTTATTCTGAGACGCAACATGGAATCGACTAAATTCTAGTAAGATGTGTGTGGCTCTGAAAAGAGCCTTTGGGTCTTGGGATAGTTTGGATTGAATATACGATTAGCCGCCGAAGCCGTACAGAGTGCGTCCCTGTCTCTTCAGAGCATAGACCACATCCATGGCTGTGACGGTCTTCCTCTTGGCGTGTTCGGTGTAGGTGACGGCATCACGGATCACGTTCTCCAGGAAGACCTTCAGCACACCACGAGTCTCCTCGTAGATCAGACCAGAGATGCGCTTCACTCCTCCGCGGCGCGCCAGGCGACGAATCGCGGGTTTGGTGATTCCCTGGATGTTGTCACGGAGAACTTTACGGTGACGCTTGGCGCCTCCTTTTCCGAGTCCCTTTCCTCCCTTTCCACGACCAGACATTTTCTTCTAGGATGAGTTCAAAACAAATGAAAAGAAGTAATGACGAACAAAGGCAAAGCCCTCTGAATATAAATACTCTCTGAGGACGTAAAAGAAGACTGAGAGAGCGCGTCATGCTAGGCGTGGCCAAAAGCTGCAGCCCATAATAACCCTCCTTCTCACACACTTTTGACCATAGAACTGGTGTCACGTGATTGATTGATTGATTGATTGGAAACTTTATAAACAGATTGCAGAATGGGTACAATACAGTACAGCTCAATACACACAATTGTTCACCCCAATCTTCACCCCAACTCAAACCGTCTCACTCAGACGCAACCTGCCCTCCCTATCCCCCTCCACCCTCTCCTCTGACATACTATCCACTCTACCTTTGAGTGACACCTTCTCTGCTCTCTCCACAGAGATGGCAACCTCCACCCTCATCTCAGCCCTTGCAACCTCCTTCGACAAGCTCTGTCCCCTCGTTGAGAAACCTGCCCGCCGTTCCCCACCCAGTCCATGGCTGACAGATCCAGTGAGAGAACAAAGACAGGTCCTGAGAGCAGCTGAAAGGAAGTATAGAAAGTCACGCCTCACTGCTGACATCGACACATATCACAACCTCTTGTTAACATTCTCCAAAACCATTACTAATGCCAAAGCTTCTTTCTTTCACCATAGGATCGAGGCCTCTGCCAAGAATCTTCGCAAACTGCATGCTACCATGTCCTCCCTCCTCACTCCCCCCCCACCCCCCCCTCCCTCATCTTTCTCTGCCGAAGACTTTGCGATCTTCTTTGAGGAAAAAGTGGAGAACATCCGCAGCTCCTTCTCCCAACCCCCACCCCATTCCAAATGCTGAATCGAGAACCTCATCCTTCACTCTGTCATCTTTCTCTCCCATTACAGAAGCCGAGACCCTGACACTGGTAACGTCGAACCGTCCGACTACATGCCAGCTGGACCGGCTACCTTCCCCACTCCTCCAGACCATAGCACCAGACATCCTCCCATTCCTAACTGCAACCATCAACTCCTCACTCAACTCGGGGGTGGTCCCCACCTCCCTAAAACAAGCCAGAGTCACGCCCCTCATAAAAAAACCATCCCTGAACCCTACCGTCATAGGCAACTACCGTCCTGTCTCTCTTCTCTCCTTCCTTTCTAAAACACTTGAACGTGCTGTATCCAACCAACTTACTGCTTATCTCTTACAGAATGACCTCCTAGACCCTAATCAGTCAGGCTTCAGGACTGGTCACTCCACAGAGACAGCCCTCATTGCGGTCACAGAGGCACTTCACTTAGCAAAAGCGAAAGGCCTCTCCTCTGTCCTGATTCTCCTAGATCTATCTGCAGCCTTCGACACAGTCAACCACCAGATCCTCCTCGCGGCCCTCGCAGGAATGGGAGTGGCTGGCTCTGCGCTGACATGGTTGTCATCATACCTCAATGACCGCTCCTACCAAGTGTCATGGAGAGGGACCCTGTCGGCCACCCGCCCCCTGCGGACGGGTGTCCCCCAGGGCTCGGTTTTAGGACCCCTTCTCTTCTCCCTCTACACTAAATCACTGGGTAACATTATCACGTCTCATGGCTTCTCCTACCACTGTTATGCCGACGATACTCAACTCTTCCTCTCCTTCCCTCCCTCAGATATCCACGTCTCTGAGCGGATCTCGGCCTGTCTGTCCGACATCTCCGCCTGGATGACGACCAACCACCTCAAACTGAACCTAAGCAAAACAGAATTGCTCCACCTGCCGGCCAAATCCTCCCCCCTGACCGACCTTTCCATCACAGTCGAGAATGCAGCTGTGACCGCGTCCCCGACCGCCAAGAACCTTGGTGTTGTCCTCGACGACCAGTTGAACTTCTCTGCTCACATCGCAGCGACAACCAGAACCTGCCGATTCCTCCTGAGCAACGTCAGAAGGATCCGCCCCTTCCTGACAAAAGAAGCCACCCAACTCCTCGTCCAATCAACAGTCATCTCCCGCCTCGACTACTGCAACGCACTGCTCGCTGGCCTCCCGGCCACTGCCACTAAGCCTCTTCAACTCATTCAGAACGCAGCGGCCCGCCTGATCTCAAACCTACCGAAGTCGGCCCATGTCACCCCACTTCTTAGGGACCTGCACTGGCTCCCCATTGCTGCACGAATCCGCTTCAAGGCCCTCGACCTAGCATACCGTGCGGCAAAGGGAACTGCTCCCGCCTACCTCCGGTCAATGGTCTCTAACTACACACCCTCAAGACCCCTACGCTCTGCATCTTCTGGCCGCCTCAGACCTACTCCTATCCAAGCTCCGGGAGGGTCATCAAAGAGAAGTCGCCTATTCTCAGTCCTTGCCCCACAATGGTGGAATGAACTACCCACCCCAGTTAGGACAGCCGAAACACGTCCAATATTTCGCCGTCGACTAAAGACGCACTTCTTCAACCATTATCTGAATTAAAAAAAAAAAAAAAAAAAACCCTAACCCTAACTAACCATACTGTCATGCACTTGTCCTAATAAACTAACCTACACTGTAGCACTCAACACTTTGATGAACATTGTTACTCAGCTGATAGAGTTGTGCCCTTCCTGATGGCTTGTCGTACAGAACTTGTAAGTCGCTTTGGATAAAAGCGTCAGCTAAATGACTAAATGTAAATGTAAATGTAAATTGTTAAGGGGATGCAGACCAGAGAAAGACTTTCGTCTTGTTTACATCAGGGTCCCCCATTTTCAGTTCATCAGGACATATATGACATACATGACATACAGATAGACAGTACTGCTACATCTATACATTTATGACATACCAGATTTGCAAATACAGTACTGTTTGTGATACAAAAAGAGTCCAGAAAAGGGAGTATATACATTTGACGTAAAAACTGTACATTGGAGGGGGTTGGGTGGGGTTGTGTGGGGGGGGGGGGGGTTGGGTAGGGAGGGGTTGGGGGGGGGGACCACTGTACAACTGTACAAGCAAAACTGTACATTGGGATATTGACAACCATACTAGGTAATTTACATTGGAGAGGGTTGGGGGAACACTACAAACAAGCAAAACTGTACATTGGAATATTGACAAAACCATACTAGGTAAATTACTGTACATTGGATAGGGTTGGGTTAGGACATTTACAGGGGTGTAAATTCTAAGACATGTCTGGTTCATGAGTTCCTCGTGGCAGCTGGGTTCACATGGTTGCACTTATTCAATTTATCTATCCCATTAGTTTGCCCCAGATTCTTGTCTGGGGTCCATTTTGGTTGGTCTGCAATTGCTTTCCCGGTTTCCAAAATGGTTGATCAGTGTGGTCTGGTACTGTCCATGGTGCTGAAATAGCGCCATTTAGATTCACAGTGCCTAGTACAAGTAGTTCAAGTTTCAAGTTTGCTTTTATTTGCCATGTATAAAGTGCATGTACATTACAGTGAAATGCTTGGTTCTTTACGAGCCCCTGAGAATGTGCTTCAAGCCGTAAAATAAAAAGTAAGTAAAAGAGGAATAAAGACCCAACACTATACTGTACCATTGATATCATGGTTTTAAAATGGACTATACCATGTTATTAATGGTTATTAAGGGCAGATTCAGAGCACCTTGTGAAACATAAAAGCAACTATAGAGCATGGTGTGGTGTATCAGTGAATGTGTTGAAGTCCAAACCACAGGGGATGCCTGATGAGCAGAGTAACCTTTCAGCCAGATGTGGAGGCTGTGTATCCTGCTAAACATGGAGGGAGAAGGGACCAGAGAAGATCAGTATTGCTGAGGGTTACTTATGAAGTCAGATTTTAGACTCTGATTGCTGGAGTTTGATGATGTCAGATGTCAACAATAACGTTATAAAAGGTTACTGTTATTATTGTAATAATGTATTTAACATACAAGGTTGTAAATTGTACAGAAATATACAGAGCTCATAATGATCAAATAATGAATATTATTTGCACATGTCTGTTGGAAATCATATCATAGGACGTGTGTTTGGCTATGGGGTAGTTAGTTAATCTGTTTCATTATAATTATATATGAGCCTGGGATGTATTATTTTTGGAATAGCATTTCCACTTTGAAAATGCTAAACTAAACAGTATCCATGTGCATTATAAAGACCAATAATGTATTATTGATCAGGGTTCTAATAAGGCAGGTGATATATTATTTTACAGTATAAACGTGATGTACAAGCTAGAAGTCTATCCAATCTAGCTACTTGTCAACAACCTATAATCACAGGATTTTGACTAGTAAATATAATTTGCAACTTAATAGCCATCCAAACTATGATTACAGTTGTAAGTAATTTATTATTCAATAATTAAATATATAAAATGTCATCTCCCGACAGACACTCCTACCATAAAACTGTGCAAATAAAATGTAGGACATTTTGCAATACACGGCACTCAACCACTTTGATGAACAGCGCGATCATCATGATAATAGGAATAACTCTCACAGGACAGAGTGGGTGGCTCTTAAAAGAGCCTTTGGGTTAATCTTCAGTGAACAGGGTAGTTTACTTGGAGCTAGTGTACTTGGTCACAGCCTTGGTTCCCTCAGACACAGCGTGCTTCGCCAGCTCACCGGGCAGCAGCAGACGCACAGCGGTCTGGATCTCCCTGGAGGTGATGGTGCGACGCTTGTTGTAGAGAGCCAGGCGCGAGGCTTCTCCAGCGATGCGCTCGAAGATGTCGTTAACGAAGGAGTTCATGATCCCCATGGCCTTGGAGGAAACGCCGGTGTCGGGATGAACCTGCTTCAGGACTTTGTAAATGTAGATGGCATAACTCTCCTTCCTGGACTTTCTGCGCTTCTTGCCTCCCTTGACAGCGGTCTTGGTGACGGCTTTCTTGGAGCCCTTCTTGGGCGCTGGCTTGGCTGGTTCAGGCATGTTCGACGGCTTATCAGAATCGAATGGTGACGGTCGCTTATGGTTTCCTGCCTTCTTTATAGGAGGTTGATGCAAATAGTGCTGCGTGGCTTCTACGATACGATTGGTCGGGCGTACGTGCGTAAAGCTAATAGAACATGCATTTCTCTCAGCATGGTTAAAAAGGAAATTATAAGAAAGTGTACACATTGACAATATTTTGGTTTATTATTTGGCAGTGCTGGGAAAAGTATTGAGCAAAAGTACAATACACTAATAGAATAGTACTCTGTTAAAAGTCCTCAATTTAAAGTACTTCTTATTGAAATAGTTTCTTAATTCCATGTGGAACCAGGACATACATCCCCCCCAAAAAATAAACAGGATATAAGGAGCCAAACAAGGCAATTATGGTAGAAGCAAAACTTTTCTCCACATACATATTCTATATGGAATTCCAAAAAATGTATACACAAACTACAGCTAGTTTCAATATCAACCTTATATCTAGAAAAACAGCTTCAGGCAGCATTGCTGCATTCTTTTGAATGACTGATTTAGTCCAGAACTCCATTCCTGTTTTGTAGTTCTGTTAGAATTCCATAGCTGTAGTTTGGGGCAATACCAATGGAGAAAGTGAGTCATTCTTATACATGAAGTACTTCAAATTGGGCAAACTTCTAGTCAGTTATGTGTGTACCATATCCCTTACCTATACTCTGAAAAGTTATACCACTCGTCAGTATGACTTAATACATAGTGTCTTTATAGTATACCTGTAACACATATACATCTGATATACTCCAGTTTAATCACTATAGATTCCTATTGCACTTTACTGTTACATTTGTACTGTTTAGACGCCAACTTATTTTCTTTGTACTGTATAACGACAATGGATTTAAACCTGAGGAAATGTATAACCATGCCAGAGTTAAATGCACCGTCCTCTCGACACCCGTCATTCTGTTTTAGGGATGAACTGACTGAACTAGTATGAGTGTCAAATGACCGTCTATATGGTTAGTCTTATTGTGACGTTATTCTAGTTTCATAAAGAATAATTATGTGTAGAAAAGCTTAGCTTCTACAATAATGACAAATTACAGTATAGGATGCAGAGTCATTGCCTTCTCGGTAATATGTGGGTGGCTCTGAAAAGAGCCTTTGTGGGGTTGTCGAAGAGGCTAAATAATTTACTTCTTGGCAGCCTTCTCGGTCTTCTTGGGCAGAAGGACAGCCTGGATGTTGGGCAGCACACCACCCTGAGCGATGGTCACTCCTCCCAGAAGTTTGTTGAGCTCCTCGTCGTTACGCACGGCCAGCTGCAGATGGCGGGGGATGATACGACTCTTCTTGTTGTCACGGGCAGCGTTTCCAGCCAACTCCAGGATCTCAGCGGTCAGATATTCCAGCACAGCGGCCAAATAAACCGGGGCACCGGCTCCAACACGATGAGCATAGTTGCCTTTACGCAGCAGTCTGTGGACACGACCCACGGGGAACTGAAGCCCGGCACGAGAGGAGCGAGTCTTGGCCTTAGCTCTGGCCTTTCCTCCGGTCTTGCCTCTTCCAGACATGTTTATGGTTGTCTTTAGTTAAACGAATTTGAAAATGAATGCAGCGAGTTGGAGAGGCGCCTTTTATCTTCAGGCTTGTGTTTTCTCACCCAATCAGGAAAGACGTTTTGTTGGCGGTTTTTCCAAAAGACCAGTCCTCCAATAACCTCGTTCCCAGTTGTATCTCCGTGAAGTCCTCCAATAACCCTGTGAGGTGTAGGCGGAGTAACGAGCTCACAGAGAGGAGACCAATCAGAAACTACTGCGCCTCCGCGTTAGTAATATAAGGCCAGAGTTTCTACACAGCAGCGTATTATTCTTGTTGAACATTCCATTAACTCATTATTTCAATATGCCAGTTTTACTCAAATCATCACAATTCTGATAATACAAATATTTAGACTAGCATTTCCTGTTGGCTAAAGCGGAACAGATTGCAAATTGCCATATAACATTTATTGATCCCTTTGGGGATATTAGTTATCATAGCAGGGGAGGTACAGGTAGTATAATACATACAGGTCACAGAATTATATTACAGTGGAGAAGTAACCATTTAATAAAAAGGCATTGTAAACAATATACAATGTAATTAACTCTGGATATGGGCAACAAGGTTGTCCTCGTAGTAGGTTCGTCCGGGAACATGCTGCCTCATTTTGAGAAGCATCTTAGAAATGTGGGAACATAGGCCCTACATTTTGAGTGAAAAGAAAATCTGGGGCTGTGGGACCATAGGGCTGACCCCCATATTGACCTCGATAGGGAAATTCAAAGTTTTACAGTCGAGTAAAGTAGTTTGAATATGGTCATCTGTGTCTTGTGTGTTAATTACAGCTCAATGAAATAAGGTAGCAGTAGCATAAAGGCCTCTGCATGCTACATAAACTTCAAAGCAACTGCAACACAACATCGACAAAGCAACAGTGTTTTAGACACTCTACCTTTATGCTTCTGCAAAATCAATGCGCAGCCTATGTAACATTGTACCCCGTATGTAGCTAGGTTCCCTAGATAGATGACGCTTCCCTTCTCAACCAACCCATTGATAACAAGCAGAAAAATAAGCATAATTTTTACTTCCGGGCGGGGGGTTTCAAAATAAAAGAGCGAGTCTAAAAGCACCGTAAATACGTTTATTTTTTACAATATCTAACGTTACACGAACCTAAACTAATCTAAAGTTAGTTTAGGTTCGTGTTAACGTTAGATAATGTACAAAATAAACGTATTTCCGGTGCTTTTAGTCGTCGCTCTTTTATTTTGAAATTCCCCGACCGGAAGTATTATAGTGTCTGTTGCTAGCAGCTTAACTTTTGTCAACTTTTTTAACGTAACTTCATTAGTTTCCAATGGAGAGGAGAGAAAGACCGGCTCACATGCAGCTCAAACTACCTATTGGAATAAATTAATTGATTGATGTTTAACTTGTCCCTGTGTGTGTCCAGTCATTTCGACTAGCAAACGTTGTATTTAACGTTAACGTTACCTCAGGATACCATTGTATTTAGTTGGTTAGCTATGTAGCTAATGTGGATAGCATTTTGTATAGCACCAATGCTAGCTGGCTGGCTACAGCTTTATTTACTAAATTATGGAGGCTTTTTTATCGTCAAGGTAAGAGAGGATTTGTCATGATCAACTGAAGGCGTATGCTATGGAACAATATGTGCTTGGGTTTTCAGAAAAAGGCCAGCTATGTGACGCTAATTATTTAGCATCAACGCTGGCTGGCTACAACAATGGCGGGTGGTATTCTCTGCGAGACCTATATTATTCTATGACAGCCCCGCCCCCATTCGCTAACCAACCAATCACTGCTACGCAATATCAACGCAACGGTTGTTTAGGTTAGATTTTGGAGACATGTACGCAGATTCCTCGCAACACAGTCTACAAGACCCTAAACAACAACCGCGCTGAAATCGCGCTGATGTTGTGTTGAAGTTGCTTTGAAGTTGCTGTAGCATGTAGAGGCCTTAAGGCGACGTATTGCTATATTTTCATTTATATTTCATGGTGCTGTAATTAACAAGGATTTTCTCTCACTGGCAGATATACTGGGAGGAATTAGCTCTCGGAGTCAATACATTTCCATCTGTACGAGGTGCTTAATTTATGTCATATGAACTTTGCTATTTTGCCCATATTTTACTTTAGGAGCAACAATGTAACCGCACAGGTTCATACACTGAGACAATAGGACATTCTTTATTGGTATTTATAATTCAAGATGACAAACTGGTTTTCAACTCAATGTTGCAACAATCAACAACAGCTCAAAAGTAACCCATGACCATGCACCCATATCCAATCATACATATAACTCAGAGTTAAGATGCACTCCAATTGGGTCCAGCTGCATCCCCGGAGAATCCGCTCACTGGCAACTTCAGCCAGCCACAGGACGCGCCTGCCAGCCACAGGATGCGCACTGATTGGCGGAAAGTACGGAAGTATCTCGAAGTACGTCTGTGCTGAGGTGCGGTTGTAGAGAGTGATTGATTGAAAACTTTATTAACAGATTGCAGAATGGGTATTTTTTAGCATGGTGTTATTCACCGTCAAAGATGACATAAAAAAATAGAATTGATATTCTCCTTTGGTTCATTACAATCAGTGATGCCACAGATTACTTGTAAAATGCCACAACATAAATATGACAATTTTTTTTCTCTCTCTACCAAATCCATTCTGAGACTGAATCAATGAATGAATCAATGAATGAATGAAAACTTTATTTAACAGATTGCAGAATGGGTACAATACAGCACGGCTCAATACACACAATTGTTAAGGGATGCAGAACAGAGAAAGACTTTCGTCTTGTTTACATCAGGGTCCCCCATTTTCAATTCATGACATTTATGACATACACAACATACAGATATGTATCATGACATAGATACACAGTAGTTAAATTTATGACATACAAGATATGCAAATATACAGTACTGTTAAACAGAGATCCTAACAGATAATATATACATAATTATGAGGGCTGCTGATGACTCCTAACATCCTATCACGTTTTTAATAATGCTGTAAAGTTAAGTAAAAATGCATTTCAATATGAATTTAACAAATTAAACATGAGACTATTAATTCTAAATGTACCAGTTTATCATACATCAGGTTTGACATATATGTATTTATTTTGTGTGCGATGGTCACTCTTTGTAGCTTTTGGTTGTTACTGTTAACTCTCCAAGAGTGTGTGTAACCAGAAGTTATAGATGCTATTAAAGGCCCATAGCAAACAGCTGCATGTGGAGCCAACTAGATACCCTCAACCCTGCTTTAACTCTAACCCTCAATCCAACCGTGACCTTAACCCAACAAACTCAATTTCCCTTCCAAAATCAGTTAAATCTATGAATTCAAACTTCTCCAATCTGAAAATCTATTAGAGGCTCTTGTTCCACCTAGTAGAGCACTTACTCCATCTGGCGGTGAAACCCAATATGACAGGCAGCATCCTAGACATGGTCCAGGAAAAACAGAACAACTTATACATTGGGATATGTTTATTAATTAGTCACCTGACCTTGACTGGTCATTGGGATAACTCTCTCAAAACAAAGTGGGTGGCTCTGAAAAGAGCCTTTGGGTGAATACGGGTTAGATGGACAGGGAAGTTTACTTGGAGCTGGTGTACTTGGTCACAGCCTTGGTTCCCTCGGACACTGCGTGCTTGGCCAGTTCACCGGGGAGCAGCAGGCGGACGGCGGTCTGAATCTCCCTGGAGGTGATGGTCCTACGCTTGTTGTAGAGAGCCAGTTTAGAGGCTTCTCCGGCGATGCGCTCGAAGATGTCGTTAACGAAGGAGTTCATGATCCCCATGGCCTTGGAGGAAACGCCTGTGTCAGGATGGACCTGCTTCAGCACCTTGTAAATATAAATGGCATAACTCTCCTTCCTGGACTTTCTGCGCTTCTTGCCTCCCTTGGCGGTTGTCTTGGTGACGGCTTTCTTGGAGCCCTTCTTGGGCGCTGGCTTGGCTGGCTCAGGCATGATGATCAGTCGGGACTAAACAGCAACGAATGTGGAAACAGAAGTGCACTGCTGCCTCTTTATAGGTCAAATTGTGCAAATACAGCTGCGTGGCTTCTTGTATACGATTGGTTGAGAGGCTTTGTCGCACATTTCCCGCGCACAGGAAACTATTTGCGCGCAAAACCATAATAACCCAACTATATATTCTCTTAGCAAAACTCCATAGCCACACTTGATGTTAAGCCAAGCAATAATCGACATGAAACTGCATTTTTCCAAGACAATGATTTTGTGCACCTTGATAGCTCTCTTGGTGACATCTGTCACTGCTTTGACTTACAATATATATATACACACACACACACCTTCATACACATCTGTCTGTACATACAGTTGCAGAATCCTTTTTACATGTATTTGGCATAACTTTTAATCATGGAAATGCCAGTATACATTTATAAGGTGAGAGATGTTTTCTGATGGTGCTGAGTCGTCTCCATGAGCAGGTTTCCTCTTGTTTGGGTTATTACTGATCATAAACAGATGACACAGACCGGCATGGTCTCACCATGAGCTACATGTATCGGTACCTCACTGTGGTACAAGATAATAATACAAGTATGACTCTGACAACATAGTATGTTTAATTCCTTCAGCTATTTCTTCTGAGTGTATCAACAATGTAGCTGGCAGCCTACTGTACCACATTTTAATATCCTTTACTTCACAATGAGTTGAGCCCTAACAATAGAGGCCTGTATATCTGACCTATAAACACAAACTGTAATGTTTGTGTTGTTCTGTTTCTTCCAGCATGGCTGCCTGTAACCGTTGGTAACCACTTTCAAAAGAAAATGCCTAATTTGTGTGCAGTGGTAGTCGGTAAAACACTGCTGAAAAGCATGATATTACTGTTCCGTTGTGACTTCTTTATAACATTCAGTAATAAGACACAACACTATGTGTTGATATGATCATTTATACATATAATTTATACATAGCAACCATTCCATTGCCTTTACTACACAAACATTCCGTGCAAGGCCTCTTTTGTGGAAATGCAGAACATGTTGATATGGTGCGTTTATGTTTGGTGATATGATGATTCATTATGAATCTACTATGTCTATTTAAACCATTGAAATCTAATTAAAATAGACCAATGCAGTTATTATTTATTGTGCTAAGTGTTCAGTGTAGCAGATTTAAATCAGAAAACACAGCAGATCAGCAATGCCCAAAAAGCATGTATTGTCAACAAGCATGCAGCAGTCTAAAGTACACAGCAAACTAGTCCCCCCCAAAAGAAAAATGTAGCTACGTTTCTTGTGTGAGTTATGAAATGTTTTGCAACATTAATTAAATGTTAGTTGTAATTAATATAGGCCATGTGAAACCTTCCACTGATCTAAGGTGGTGATCATCCCTCATACGACGTCGAGGTGACCCACGCTACAGGCCACCAGCAACAGTGTGTTTACCAACACCGGAAAAGCATCCATTTAAAACAAAACGCGTCACCCTTGATTACTATTCTTGCCCCCAGTCTCTAGTCAGGTAGCTCGGCTCGCTGGAAAACGAGATTATGTCGGATTATAATGCAATGTAAAGAATTGTGAGACAAATTGGTGGTTTGAAGCGTCCACAAACACAACAGGGGTCTCCAAATGGTTTAATTCTGATGGCACATATTTCTGCTTGCTGACCCATTTGGCGTTAAATTCCTGCAATATTCATAGTTGTGTATTTGAGCTCTTTTTTGGCGAGGAGAAAACAAGCGGCAGAGCATTTTGGCAGCACAGAGGTGGACAGGGTGGGTTGAGTCTACATGGCTCTCATGTAGTGTTTAAGACAAGCCCTCTGACTGAGCTTCAATATCATAATTAATTCTAGTTGTGTTGAATCTGAGACAGAACGAGAGAAGATGGCAGAAGTCGCTCCAGCTCCAGCTCCCGCTGCTCCGGCTAAGGCCGCTAAGAATAAGGCAGCTCCCAAACCCAAGAAGGCAGGTCCCAGCGTCAGTGACCTGGTCGTCGAGGCAGTATCTGCTTCTAAAGAGAGGAGCGGTGTGTCTCTGGCTGCCGTAAAGAAGGCTCTGGCTGCCGGTGGCTATGACGTGGACAAGAACAAGGCCCGCGTTAAGACCGCTGTCAAGAGTCTGGTGACAAAAGGAACCCTGGTCCAGGTCAAGGGTACCGGAGCCTCCGGCTCTTTCAAGATCAACAAGGCTGAGGTTAAAGCCAAAAAGCCTGCAAAGAAAGCCGCTCCGAAAGCCAAGAAGCCAGCAGCCAAGACACCTGTCGTGGCCAAAAAGCCCACGAAGGCAGCAACGAAGAAGCCTGCTGCCGCCAAGAAGTCTCCCAAGAGTCCCAAGAAGGTAGCAGCCAAGAGTCCCAAGAAGGTAGCAGCCAAGAGTCCCAAGAAGGTAGCAGCCAAGAGTCCCAAGAAGGTGGCAGCCAAGAGTCCCAAGAAGGTGAAAAAGCCCGCTGCGCCCAAGAAGGCCCCAGCTAAGAAGGCTGCCAAGCCAAAAGCAGCTAAGAGAGCAGCTCCCAAAAAGAGATGAGCGTTTGAACAGAACGTTGTCTTTCATTCAACAAAAGGCTCTTTTAAGAGCCACCCACCACTTCCATGAAAAGCAATTATTGTACTCTAGTGTGTGGAAGTGAAGGGGGCTTATCGAGGTATATAACTTAGTATTACTTTTGGGATGGTTGATTTCCATGAGTTACTTCTAGCACGGCAACAAAGACAAATATAGAGAATATACCACAAAAAAAAGTTAATATAGATCAGATATAGGTTCTAATAAAAGTCTGGTTTGATTAGTGGGTCCTACTAACGCAGATACCACAAGTTGAGTTGAGCCCTTTATTGTGGAAATACATATATTGCTATAATTATGGTGCATTTATGTATGTGGGTAAATGACCACTATGACACTATTGAAAGAAATTGCGGAAATACACAAATAGCTGTCATTATGATCCATTTATGTTCGTGCATGCTGTAATCTGTATATATATATATAACCCTTAGTATTTATATTGCTGTCCAGTATGACTTACTACCCATATTTTTTGTATTCAGATTAATCATCACTTGACCGCTATGACATGCCATTATCATTGTATATTATATCGTTAAGCCTTCAAAACAGGGACAAAAACACTGCAGACAGACAATACAATAAACATTGACTTCTAACCAGCACTGTACAAGTGTACCCATAGTGGACACGGTCAAATGTTATGCATTGTGTTTATACTCTTACACTTATGCCCGACGTAGCGAGACAACAACATAAGTTACAAAACCAAACAAGTGGAACATTGTCTCACACAAAAGGCTATTTTATGGACCGCCACGATTTATATGAAGCAGGCACGGCTACCAAACACGACCTTTTGCCCGTGCGTAACGACGAGGAGCTTAACAAAGGCCCAAAAATTGTGGAAATACACAAATTGCTGTCATTATGGTCAATTTATGTTTGTGCATGCTGTAATCTATATATATATATTTATATATATAACCCTTACTATTTATACCGCTGTCCAGTATAACTTACCCCTAGAACCCACCTCACCCCTGCCCACTTTGACAACCTAGGATGGCTTAGAGTAGACGACAGAGTACAGCAACTTGCAATGGGCCTGGTCTACAAGATACACTATACGACTAAGGTACCCATGTACATGTCAAAATACTTCCCAAAGGTCAGTGAATACCACGACCACAACACCAGAGGAAGCTCAACAAATCATGTTAAACCCAGATTCGGCTCAAACAAGGGACTAAACACGTTTCGCAATTATGCCACATCAATGTGGAACGCCCTACCCACAGCTGTAAAGGAATGTGAATACCCACATTCAAAACCGCTCTTAAAGAGCACCTACGGGAGGCTGCAATTCGAAACTGGCCACTGTAAATGTCCAAACCCCCCACCCCCTCCTAAATAGACAGTCTCCTCCCCACCGCATATTCTCTCCCCGCCATATGTATATTTCTCTCCCACCCACCCACCCACCCCCTCCAAATGTATAGTCTCCTCACCACCGTATGTATATTTCTCTCCCACCCACCCCCTCCTAATGTACAGTCCCCTCCCCATCATATGTATATACTCTGTCAGGATATATGGGTAACAGTACTGTATATTTGAATACCGTATATGTCACAAATGTATCAGTACTAAATACCTGTATGCCATAAATGTCATGTATGTTGAGGATGTCATAAATGTCAATATGAATTGAAAATTGGGGACCCTGATGTAAACAAGACAAACGTCTTTCTCTGGTCTGCATCCCCTTAACAATTGTGTGTATTGAGCCGTACTGTAGTGTACCCATTCTGCAATCTGTTAAATAAAGTTTTCATCCATTCATTCATTCATTCATTCACTTACTACCCACATTGTTTTTTTCAGTTCAAATTAATAATCACCTGACACTGCAGACAGACAATACAATAAACACCCTGTGAATCACTACCCACTTTCAAAAACACTGAAACTGGCCCCTGTAAATGTCCTAACCCAACCCCCTCCAATGTACATTAAATGACCAAGTATGGTTTTTTCAATATTCCAATGTACAGTTTTGCTTTGTACAGTTGTACAGTGTCCCCCACCCACCTCCAATGTACAGTCCGCCCCCACCCCACCTCCTCCAATGTACAGTTTCTACGTCAAATGTATATACTCTTTGCTGGACTCTTTGTATCACAAACAGTACTGTATTTGCAAATCTGGTATGTCATAAATGTATAGATGTAGCAGTACTGTCTATCTGTATGTCATATGTTATGATGAATAGAAAATGGGGGACCCTGACGAAAGTCTTTCTCTTGTCTGCATCCCCTTAACAATTGTATGCATTGAGCTGTAATGTACCCATTCTGCAATCTGTTAATAAAGTTTTCAATGAATCAATCAAACATTTACTTATAACCAGCACTGTACCCATTAGTGGACACAGTCAAATGTTATGCATTACGTGTTTATCGTCTTACTTATGTCCGAGGTAACAACGTAAGTTACACAACCAAATTGTATTTTGACAAACGGCAATATTGCATTTTCAAGAAGAGGTTATATATTAACTGTTTGTCCAACATTCTGATTTAATAATGAGAATATGTCGAAAAAGATCTGCTATAAAGGCATAACAGGCCTGGTATTATGTTAGAGGTTATAAGACATTCCAATAAGCGTGTCTATGGGGTTATTATTCATAGTATGTGACATGGTTCTATATTGTCGGCTCTGTGGGGCGCGCCTTATACGCTGATATAACAATATCCACGTTATTATAATTCCCTTTCACCGCCTACATTTGCGTGTATCGTTGGTGGAGAGATCGTATGAAAAGTTCGCCAACAATGTAAACCAACCCCTATTATCTCTGTCAGTCCTTCTCTGATTGGGTGATGATGCACGGAGCCATATTTGACCAATAAGCACGAACCTTAGTGAGGATATATAGACGGCTATTCGGCGTGTTAACTACATTATTCTGTGTTCATCTCTAGAATAAACTGAATCATGAGTGGAAGAGGTAAAACAGGAGGGAAGGTGAAGGCTAAGTCCAAGACTCGCTCCTCTCGTGCCGGGCTTCAGTTCCCCGTGGGTCGTGTCCACAGACTGCTGCGTAAAGGCAACTATGCTCATCGTGTTGGAGCCGGTGCCCCGGTTTATCTGGCCGCTGTGCTGGAATATCTGACCGCTGAGATCCTGGAGTTGGCTGGAAACGCTGCCCGTGACAACAAGAAGAGTCGTATCATCCCCCGCCATCTGCAGCTGGCCGTGCGTAACGACGAGGAGCTCAACAGACTGCTGGGAGGAGTGACCATCGCTCAGGGTGGTGTGCTGCCCAACATCCAGGCTGTCCTTCTGCCCAAGAAGACCGAGAAGGCTGCCAAGAAGTAAATTATTTAGCCTCTTCGACAAACTCCACAAAGGCTCTTTTCAGAGCCACCCACCTCTTCTTGAAAATGCAATATTGCCGTTTGTCAAAATACAATTTGGTTGTCGCTGCTGTCGGGACAAAACCTCATAACTCCAAAAACCCAACTTTTCAGCAGATGAAAAAAACTAACACAGATTTGAGGGTGAATAGAGTTAGGAGGTTTAGACAGATGATCGGTTTAATGCTTTCCCATTGTTTAAACTTTGTAAAACCCACACACATATGGAGGATGATCTACGGAGTTGATTTATATAATAAAAAAAAAAATTCAAAAAATGGAGTTATGAGGTTTTGTCCCGACAACAGCGTTGTGTAACTTACGTTGTTACCTCGGACATAAGTGTAAGGCGATAAACGCGTAATGCATAACATTTGACAGTGTTCACTAATGTGGGTACACTTGTACAGTGCTGATTAGAAGTAATGTTTAATGTGTTGTCTGCGTGTTTTGAAGGCTTAACGATATAAAGTCATACTGGACAGCGGTATAAATAGTAAGAGTTATATATATATAGATTACAGCATGCACGAACATAAATTGACTATTGACAGCAATTTGTGTATTTCCACAATTGTTGGGGCTCTCAACTCGTAAACTATCTGAAGCGTTGCGACTCGTTGACACCATTTTATTTACCTGCCAATGTTGCTGGTCTGGATCACTAATCACATAAATAAATGGGTAGAACTACAAGTCGTGTTTTGTAGCCGTGCCTGTTTCATATAAATAGTGGGGGTCCATAAAAGAGCCTTTTGTGAGACAATGTTCCACTTGTTCTGTATAATATAATGGTTACTTGTGTAGATATTTAATGTGAGGTAGTGGGGAACATAATTATGTGCCAACATAATCCAAACCGGTCTGAATAAATAAAATTACATTAATCTGCTGTGTCCACTAATGGGCCATCACCCGTAGTCATTACAATAGTGTCAGTGTTAATTTACGCATGGACATAAATGCACCATAATGATGGCAATTTATGCATTTCCACAATAAAGGGCTCAACTCGTTGTGGTAAAGTATCTGCGTTAGTAGGACCCACTAATCAAACCGGACTTATAACAATCAACAACCTATATCTGATCTATATTTTAGGTATATTCTCCATATTTATATAAAGGTGTGTTTGCTTTGTTGCCGTGCTGGAAGTATCGTGGAAATAAACTATCCCAAAAGTAATACTAACGAAGTTATATACTTCGATTCGATAAGCCCCCTTCACTTCCACACACAATAATTGCTTTTCATGAAAGTGGTGGGTGGCTCTTAAAAGAGCCTTTGGGTTAATCTTCAGTGAACAGGCTAAAAACCAAACCTAGCAGCCTTAGTTTGAACCACAAGGGTAAATTGACCTCAGACAAAAAAGAGGTGGCGGAGGGGCTGAACACGTACTTTACATCAGTGGCAAGTAATCTGGTAAAAGATCTCCCACAGCATTCAGGGCGTTTCGGAGAAGCACAGGTTAATGAGTATTACTCACAACTAGAGCTGCAAGAGGACTCCTTTTCTTTTAGTAAAGTGACAGAGAGCGCAGTCCTCAAGAGGCTAAATCAACTTAATTCCAGTAAAGTGACAGGATTAGATCAGATGCCTGCTAGGTTTCTTAACGACGCAGCAGAGAGCATCACACCTGCTATTACCCACCTAATCAATCTCTCCATTGAGCATGGGAAGGTACCAGCAGATCTAAAGAGTGCTAGAGTAATCCCACTCTATAAGAAAGGTAATAAGTCAGACAAGGGTAACTATAGACCAATTAGCATTTTAAGTATACTATCAAAAGTCATGGAAAAAATCATTCATGAACAGATCAATACATATTTAGTGAGTAACAATATCCTATTTGAGCATCAGTCAGGCTTTAGACAATCTCATTCCACTGAGACTTGTCTGGTGTATTTGACTGACTGCATCAGAAAGGAGATTGATGCAAAGAAATTCTGTGGAATGATCATGTTGGACCTACAAAAGGCCTTTGATACGGTTGACCATAGTGTCCTTTTATTTAAATTGAAGGCGATTGGGTTTAGTTGGTCAGCGTTGAACTGGGTCACCTCATATCTCTTCATCTAGGAAAAACAGAGGCCATCCTGTTTGGATCAAAGAAACGGCTTGGTAAAGATATTGAAATGAAGGTAAGAGTAGGTGAGAAGCAAATAACAAACAAGGATTCTGTTGTATATCTAGGCTGCATACTGGACAAACATCTTACAGGAGAGGCCATGGCTAAAAAAGCCCACACTAAAATCTGCCAGAAAACGAAATTCCTAGCTAGACAAGGGAAACTACTGGACCAGGCAACACTTAAAATGCTAGCGGGCGCATTAGTACAGAGTCACTTTGACTATGCTGCCACCTCCTGGTTCAGTGGCGCTCCACAGGTCCTGAAAAATAAACTTCAGACAGCTCAAAACAAATTAATTAGAGTAGTCCTTAAACTACCTCCACGCACTCACCTAGGGCCAACTTTCTTTAGGCAACTAAACTGGCTTCCGGTCAATAAAAGGGTAATTCACATCAAATTAGGTCTCACACACAAGATAGTTCGAAATACAGGTCCGAAATATCTATCTAATTATTTTAATCGATTCCGTGACAATCATTCATACTCCACTAGAAGGAGCAGTACGGATTTTATTATGCCAAGATTTAACTCCCTAATGGGCACAAATACACTTAAGACCTTGGCAGCCTTCTTCGCGGGGGCTTTCTTGGCTGCGGGCTTCTTCACGGCCTTCTTGGGGCTCTTGGCTGCCACCTTCTTGGGGCTCTTGGCTGCCACCTTCTTGGGACTCACTTTCTTGGGGCTCTTGGCTGCCACCTTCTTGGGGCTCTTGGCTTTGACTGCAGGCTTCTTTGCCTTTGGAGACTTTTTAGCCACAACCTTCTTAGCCGCAGCAGGTTTCTTCACTGGCGCTTTCTTAGCTTTCGGAGCTGCTTTCTTGGCGGGCTTCTTGGCTTCAGCCTTGTTGATTTTGAAGGAGCCGGAGGCACCGGTACCCTTGAGCTGGACAAGAGTGCCCTTTAACACCAAGCTCTTCACAGCGGTCTTCACACGTGAATTATTCTTCTCCACGTCGTAGCCACCGGCAGCCAGCGCCTTCTTTACCGCAGCCAGGGACACGCCGCTCCTCTCTTTAGAGGCAGATACCGCCTCGAGGACGAGTTCTGCAGCGCTGGGACCTGATGCCTTCTTCGGCTTGGAGGCAGCTTTCTTCCTGGGGACTTTAGCCGGAGGGGCAGCGGCTGGAGCGACTTCTGCCATAGTTCTCTTCTATCGTCTGATCAACACGAAATGCAACAAATAGTCCGAGCTGACTGACTGGTAGTGGAGCTGGGACAGGGGGCTGGTCTTAAATACTACATGAGAGCCATGCAGACTCAACCCACCCTGTCTACAACGCTGCAGCTGAAAAGCTCTGCTACTTGTGTTTTCTTCTCGCCAAAACGGGCTAAAATACAAACGTGGGAACATAGTTGAAATCTAACACCTAATGAGTCAGTTAGCACAAGCATGTCCCATTAGAATAAAACCATCTGGAGAGCCGTGGTTAGTTTGGACACGTTCCAACGCTCTCCTTTCTGTCGTCACATGGTGCAGTGAGCAGCAACTTGTCTCAGTATTTTGATTTTAAAATGGTTTAAATGTCATTATAATCCAGTCAGTACTCGTTCCCCAGTGAGTCGAGCTGCCTGGTGAGGGACTGGCAGTAAAACAAGGCATCTGGTGTTATGCTTTTGGTTATAAACTTGTACTTGCTCACTGCTGGTAAACACAGTCATTGCTGGCGTCGGCATGATATGTGTTACCTCGTCTTCTGTGGAAGATTACCACTTCTGTGGAAGGCTTTATGTAGCTCATGATGAATTAAATCTACAATTACTTTTATGAAGATTAAAAAAAAATACACAAGGAAGGTACAATGTAACTTTCTTTTTGGGAGAGACTCGCCTATATTGTCAAACTGCTGCGTGCTGTCGATTAAAGCTCAGACGGAAAGCTTAACAATGAAAAAAATCTGTTTCAATTACATGTCAATAGTAATAATAGGCAAAAGTTAGTTAGTAATAAAGCATACGAGTCATAATAATAACAGCTGGCGCAACAGGGGGAATAAAACGTGTCACGCTCTGACCATAGTCATCCCAACGGTGCTAATGCAGTCATTGCGCGTAATGTCGAACATTGTACATAATGTCTATACTGAACACTGTGACCTCATTTTTTTTACTTCTAACTTACATGCTATACTATGTTATTTTATTTCATACTTATCTTGTCTTGCACAGTCTCTGGAGCGCAACAGTAAGAAGCATTTTGTATAAAAGTATTCTGTACTTCTGTATGACAACTATCAAAGAAACTTGAAACTTGAATTACGCATGCACATTATGACATACATTTCAATATGTTTCCAATTGATAGGACTCAGTTGGTTGTTGCAAAGGGTATTTTGCACTGTTGTGAAGTATGGTAGTCTGTCTGCTACATGTTATTGTCCTCTCTGGTAAACAAGAATACCCTGAAGACTCTGACAGGAGCACCCATTCAAGGGTACTACGTCTACGACTATGCTTGCACCTCATGGTACCAAAGCACCTCAAAGGCGCTAAAAACAAGATTACAAACATCACAAAACAAACTGGTCAGACTACCTCACCCCTGCCCACTTTGACTAACTATGATGGCTTAGAGTAGACGACAGAGTACAGCAACTTGCAATGGACCTGGTCTACAAGATACACTATACGACTAAGGTACCCATGTACATGTCAAAACACTTCCCAAAGGTCAGGGAATACCACGACCACAACACCAGAGGAAGCTCAACAAATCATGTTAAACCCAGATTCGGCTCAAACAAGGGACTAAACACGTTTCGCAATTATGCCACATCAATGTGGAACGCCCTACCCATAGCTGTAAAGGAATGTGAATCCCTACCCACATTCAAAACCACTCTAAAAGAGCACCTACGGGAGGCTGCAATTCGAAACTGGCCACCGTAAATGTCCAAACCCCCCCCCCCC
The DNA here is from genome assembly GCF_963971535.1 of Notolepis coatsorum. Lineage (NCBI taxonomy): Eukaryota > Metazoa > Chordata > Actinopteri > Aulopiformes > Paralepididae > Notolepis > Notolepis coatsorum. Next base: position 81,344 of record NW_028170159.1, read on the forward strand.
CAACTAATAGACAGTCTCCTCCCCTCCGTATGTATATATTCTCCCCGCCGTATGTATATTTTTCTCCCGCCCTCCCACCCCCTCCTAATGTAGTCTCCTCCCCACCGTATGTATATATTCTCTCCCCACTATGTATATTTCTCTCCCACCCACCCACCCCCTCCTAATGTACAGTATCCTCCCCATCATACTGTCAGGATCTATGGGTAACAGTACTGTATATTTGCATATCATATATGTCACAAATGTAACAGTACTATATACCTGTATGTCATAAATGTCATGATGTCATGTATGTTGTGTAATGTCATAAATGTCACTATGAATTGAAAATGGGGGACCCTGATGTAAACAAGACAAACGTCTTTCTCTGGTCTGCATCCCCTTAACAATTGTATGTATTGAGCCGTACTGTATTGTACCCATTCTGCAATCTGTTAAATAAAGTTTTCATTCATTAACTATTTCACTTGAGGATGCTGCGATGTAAAAGTTATACACAGAGTGGTACAGAGGTAGACAAGTTGCAGGCATGTATAAACTGAATGCTGTGTACAGCAAATACATTATTTCCACCCCTGAAAATACGCTGTATCTTCTATTTATTAAGTTCCTATTACTGCATATTCTGCACAGCAGTGACAATTCTGATATTCTATTTGTGATCCTTGCCTCATTGCATTTAATTAAACATCACCTACAGTCTCATCACAGAAGGCAGTTATACTTGTTTAACCATCCTGTTTACAACCTTCCTGTCAAACATTTGCTTTCTTTTATCATTAATTCCACCACATACGTCTGTGGTGTTTCGTGTAAAATCTGACCAGATAGAAAACCAATGGGTGAGACTATAATACAGTATATTACTACAAGGTCGCAAATAGACCTGATTGTGAATATTTCAACCAAATATTCACTTTATTTTCTGCCGTCGAATCAATACCTTCATTAATTTACATAAACACATAGGAAGGCTCCTAAAGTCCCGTGGCCTCTAATGAGACCCTTGAACAGACACACCTTTTAAAAACTAATTCAACACACGCACTATCCACATACTTATATGTAACACACTCTTTAAATCATTTACTATTTTATTTAATCTGATTTTATATGTTATCTTACCCATTACCATTCTTGTAGGCATTGTTGGGTCTGAGCTCGACACACAATTATGCCATTATAATGCCCCTGTATTGTGGTGTATTTGACAAAAATAACTTAACTTGAATTTGAGATCCAGTTCAGTCGTGTCCATTTACAGTATTGCTCAGACCAGTGTCAAAAGAGCTAGTATTTTAAATGCATTTATATTATCAGATGAAATTGCCATCCCTCACAACTAGGCTACTTCTCTTCTTCAGGCTTAAGACATTTTTAATGACCTGTATGCAATTTTCACGTCCTGTACAAGTCATAATATATAGATACGTATAGAATTGTGGATTGTCCAAAGCGACTAGGAGGCGTACATATCGAGCAGCTAAGGATGAATCTTATTCTGATACGCAACATGGAATCGACTCAATTCTAGTAACATGTGTGTGGCTCTGAAAAGAGCCTTTGGGTCTTGGGATAGTTTGGATTGAATAAAAGTTTAACCGCCGAAGCCGTACAGAGTGCGTCCCTGTCTCTTCAGAGCATAGACCACATCCATGGCTGTGACGGTCTTCCTCTTGGCGTGTTCGGTGTAGGTGACGGCATCACGGATCACGTTCTCCAGGAAGACCTTCAGCACACCACGAGTCTCCTCGTAGATCAGACCAGAGATGCGCTTCACTCCACCGCGGCGCGCCAGGCGACGGATGGCGGGTTTGGTGATTCCCTGGATGTTGTCACGGAGAACTTTACGGTGACGCTTGGCGCCGCCTTTTCCGAGTCCCTTTCCTCCCTTTCCACGACCAGACATTTTCTTCTAGGATAAGTTCTAAGCAAATGAAAAGAAGTAATGCTGGACAAAGGCAAAGCCCTCTGAATATAAATACTGTCTGAGGACGTAAAAGAAGACTGAGAGTTCGCGTAATGCTGGGCGTGGTCAAAAGCTGAAGCCCATAATAACCCCCCTTCTCACACACTTTTGACCATAGAACTGGTGTCACGTGATCATTGATTGATTGATTGAAAAGTTTATTAACATATTGCAGAATGGGTACAGTACAGTACAGCTCAATACATACAATTGTTAAGAGGATGCAGACCTGAGAAAGACTTTCGTCTTGTTTCCATCAGGGTCCCCCATTTTCAATTCATCATATGACACACACGACATACAGATAGACAGTACTGCTACATCTATACATTTATGACATACCAGATTTTCAAATACAGTACCGTTTGTGATACTAAAAAAAATCCAGAAAAAGAGTGTATATACATTTGACATAGAAACTGTGCATTGGGGGAGGTTGGGTAGGTGGGGTGGGGCTGTACATTGGAGGTGGGGGGGGGGGGGGGGGGGGGGGGGGGGGGGGGGGAAACTGTACATTGGAATACTGACATACATTTGACATAGAAACTGTACATTGGAGGAGGTTGGGTAGGTGGGGTGGGGTTGGGTGGGGCTGTACATTGGAATACTGACAAAGCCATGCTTGGTCTTTATTGTACAACTGGGTTAGGACATTTGTAGGGGCCAGTTTTGAATTGCAGTCTCCCTTAGGTGTTCTTTGAGAGTGTTTTTGAAGATGGGTAGTGATTCACATTGCTTTACAGCTTTGGGTAGGGCGTTCCACATTGTTGTGGCATAATTGCGAAACGTGTTTAGTCCCTTGTTTGAGCCGAATCTGGGTTTTACATGATTTGTGGAGCTCCCTCTGGTGTTGTGATCGTGGTATTCACTGACCTTTGGGAAGTATTTTGACATGTACATGGGTACCTTGGTCGTGTAGTGTATCTTGTAGACCAGGCCCATTGCAAGTTGCTGTACTCTGTCGTCTACTCTAAGCCATCCTAGGTTGGCAAAGTGTGCAGGGGTGAGGTGGGTTCTAGGAGTCAGGTCAAGATGTTTGTAATTTGGTTTTTAGTGCCTTTGAGGTGCTTTGGTACCATGAGGTGCAAGCATAGTCGTAGTACCCTTGAATGAGCGCTCCTGCCAGAGTCTTCAGGGTATTCTTGTTTACCAGGGAGGAGATCCGGTACAAGAATCGAGTTCGTTGATTGAATTTTTGTATTACATTGGATGCCATTTTGTCACAGGAAAGATTTGCCTCTAGGATGGAACCCAGGTAGGTAATTTCATCTTTCCTTGTGACAATATTGTCACCCACTGTAACTGAGAAGCCGTCGGTTTTGCTGAGTTTGTTATTTGAACCGAAGAGAATGGACTGTGTTTTGCCCATGTGTAATGATAGTTTGTTGTCGACGAGCCATATGCAGATTTTGCCTAGTTCCGAGCTGAGGGTTTTTTCAACCTGTAACTTGTTCTTGTCAGAGACCAGCAGGGCTGAGTCGTCCGCAAACAGGAACAAGTTGCAGTCACAAGCTGACGACATGTCATTTGCATAAATTAGGAACAGGATCATTCTAAGACATGTCTGGTTCAAAGTTCCTCGTGGCAGCTGGGTTCACATGGTTGCACTTATTCAATTTATATATCCCATTAGTTTGCCCCAGATTCTTGTCTGGGGTCCATTTTGGTTGGTCTGCATGCTTTCCCGGTTTCCAAAATGGTTGGTCAGTGTGGTCTGGTACTGTCCATGGTGCTGAAATAGCGCCATTTAGATTCACGGTGAATGAATGAATGAATGTATTCATTCGGTGCCTACAAGTAGTTCAAGTTTACTTTTATTTGTCATGTATAAAGTACATTACAGTGAAATGCTTGGTTCTTTATGAGCCCCCGAGAATGTGCTTCAAGCAGTAAAATAAAAAGTAAGTAAAAGAGGAATAAAGACCCAACACTAATATACAATACAACTAAAGAACAACCTAAGTACCAATGAGGTACAAAAATGCAAACTTTTAAAAATGCTAAATGCAAAGATGCGGTATGGATGTAGTGCAAATCTCTTTATTAAATAGATCAAATATGGTGTAGTGAAAAAGTGTTCAAAGTGTCTAAAGTGAGTGCTTGTATAGTGAGTGTGTGGATGTGTGTGCAATGTCTTGCAGCAGCAGTGCAAAGAGGCAGTTTGTTATAGCTCTCTCGCTCTCTCTCAGGCGACCAAGCTGAAGCCATGGGGTCTGTTCCAGGTCCTGATGGAGAAGTATGAATGGTCCAAAGAGGATGCCCAGTCCTTCAGCACCTTCCTCCTCCCCATGCTGGACCTGGTGTCAGAGAAGAGGGCTACAGGCTCCCAGTGCCTCGCCCACCCCTGGATCTCCTCCTAGAGCTCTCCTCTACCTCTCCCATCCCTCTCCCACCCCTGGATCTCCTCCTAGAGCTCTCCTCTACCTATCCTAGAGCTCTCATCTACCCCTTCCCTCCCTCACCCATCCCTGGATCTCCTAGAGCTCTCAGGGATTAAAGCAGAACAAAATCTCCTGACTGAACTTTTTTTCAGGCCAAGTCATATTCTTATTTTAACCTCCACTGTATTCTTTTTTTTTAATAGCGTCAGCGTTTTAAGGGAGCCTACTTGTAGAGCCTACTGTCCTGACTGTGACTATAGGCCCTACTGTTGTGGTTGTTGTGCCAGGTAGAGAGGCTGTGTGCTGGAGAGCGTGAATGCAAGTCTTGTGGCTAGCTTCTGATTGATGGCGAGCTAGCACCCTTTTCCCATTACTTTGAACCATGAACTAAAAGGCTTGTTATCATACAAACAAGGGACTAAACATGTTTCGCAATTATGCCACAACATATGTCCAACCCCCAATGGACAGTCTCCTCCCCACCGTATGTATATATTTTTTACCACCCACCCACCCCCTCCTAATGTACAGTATCCTCCTCATCATATGTATATATTTACTGTTAGGATATCTGGGTAACAGTACTGTATATTTGCATATCGTATATGTGACAAATGTAACTACTATATACCTGTGTCTGTATGTCATGTATGTCCCTATGTCATAAATGTCATGATGCCATGTATGTTGTTTATGTCATAAATGTCACTATGAATTGAAAATGGGGGACCCTGATGTAAACAAGACAAACGTCTTTCTCTGGTCTGCATCCCCTTAACAATTGTGTGTATTGCTACTGGATTTACCAGATCCAGAGTGAATTAATGAATGAAAACTTTATTTAATACACAAGACCCTCTTCTTGGGACAAAGTAAGGTTTTGTCGATAATCCAATGTACGGTTACCCCCCAACCACCTCCAATGTACAGTTCCCCCCACCCACTCCTACCCAACCTCCTCCAATGTACAGTTTCTTTGTCAAATGTATACTCTCTTTTTTAGACACTTTTTTTTTCACAAACAATATTGTATTTGTAAATCTGGTATGTCATAAATGTATAGATGTAGCAGTATTGTCTATCTGTATGTCATGTGTGTCATATATGTTATGATGAATTGAAAATATGGGACCCTGATGTAAACAAGACGAAAGTCTTTCTCTGATCTGCATCCCCTTAACAATTGTGTGTATTGAGCCGTACTGTATTGTACCCAGTGTTGGGACTAACGCGTTCGTTACATAAACGAAGTAACTTTTTGCCGCAACTAGTACTCTAACGCATTACTTTTGAAATTCAGTAACGCTACTTACGTTACTGAATGGTTTGTTAGTTCGTTACTGCGTTCTTTTTATGTAGATTCATAGCGAGCGTCCTTATTTCGCCTGCGTTTGTTTTGTTTACTGTAGACTGAAAGGCGCTATATAAAACGAAGTATTATTATTATTATTATTTCTTTCCGTAGCCTCATTCTGGTTTTCGCACTTCTGATTGGCCACTGACGTTCTGAAAGAAATAGACGCTCTCTACAGTAAACAACAAGAGGACGCTCGCTATGAATCTACATAATAAGAACGCAGTAATAATAACGAACTAACAAACCATTTAGCAACTACTTGGAGAGATAATTAATATACAACATGGAAACGAGATAAAGAACATGTTTGAAGGGCTGCTGGAGTCAACTGGACTAACGTTACATCTCGACCACCGCAGACTGGTGACGGTGAGTGCAATGTGTTCACTGAAAACTCAAGATCAACGGATTTTGACTGTACGAAATCTGCCAGGGAATCTCATAATACTAATCAAACAATATAAATATAGTCCTTTCATGCACAATTGATATCCTAACTATTCTAAACGTTGCAATGCTTTGATTGATATATTAAACAACGCTGCAAGATGGTTATGAATGAATTAATGAATGGATGAATGAATGAATGAATGAAAACTTTATTTAACAGATTGCAGAATGGGTACAATACAGTACGGCTCAATACATACAATTGTTAAGGGGATGCAGACCTGAGAAAGACGTTTGTCTTGTTTCCATCAGGGTCCCCCATTTTCAATTCATATAGACATTTATGACATACACAACATACATGACATTTATGGCATAGGGACATATAGGTATTTAGTACTGATACATTTGTGACATAAGCGGTATTCAAATATACAGTACTGTTACCCCTAGATCCTGACAGAGTAATATACATATGATGGGGAGGGGACTGTACATTAGGAGGGGGGTGGGTGGGTGGGAGAGAAATATACATACAGCGGGGAGGGAATATATAATGAAACGCTCTAGACCACATTGCTTAGCAGAGTTCGGTGATGTGAATGGAAACTGTCAAGTTGATCAACCGATTTTGAGTATATGGGGCATGGGACTTGAGCAATTTTTATTTTTTTATTTTTTTTTCAAATAACTAAATAGTTACTTTTCACAGTAACTCATTACTTTTGGGTGTAAGTAACTAGTACAGTAACGAAGTTACTTTGAAATGAAGTAACTAGTAAAGTAACTGAGTTATTATTTTTCAGTAACTAGCACAACACTGATTGTACCCATTCTGCAATCTGTTAATAAAATGTTCAATCAATCAATCAATGTAGTGGCCGACTGTCATTCCTGGGTGTGTTGACAGTCGTCCACGATGCACCCGCTATTGCCTTATATATATAATAATATATAAATCCACCAAGTCGGTTTCTGCCTCTACAATCAATATTTAACAGATGGCAGAATGGGTACAATACAGTACGGCTCAATACACACAATTGTTAAGGGGATGCAGACCAGAGAAAGACGTTTATCTTGTTTACATCAGGGTCCCCCATTTCCATTTTGAAACATCTCTTACAAAAATGTATCCTGGCATTCCTATGATAACAAATTATGCCATGTACCATTGATATCATGGTTTAAAATTGACTATACCATGTTATAACCATGTTATTAAAGGTTCCATTACATTTACTATATGGCTGTACCATGGTAAAAACGGATTTTTTTTTGTAAGGGCAGATTCAGAGCACATTGTGAAACATAAAAGCAACTATTGAGCTGCTGATCAGTTTGATCAAAAGTGTCCTTATTAGTAAATACTGTTCAAAAAAAGTTAGGCCCTAATCTGTGATTTTTATGTTGTATGACAGAAAACACATCTAGAGAAATTGTGACTAGATTTGAAGCATTAACATTACGAGTGGAGAGAGCATGAGGGCCTGCTTGCTTGCCGTCAAAAAAATGGATGTCGCAAAACTTTCTACTCCTTAATGCAGATAAAACTGAGATGTTAATTGTTGGCCCCCCAAACCACAGAGGCCTGTTTCAGGACATCTCCCTCAACTTTGATACCTGTCATGTATCCCAGAGCTCCACCATAAAAAACCTCGGAGTAATTTTTGATTCCTCCCTCTCATTTAATGCACATATAAAAAATGTCACCAAAATTGCATTCTTCCATCTTCGTAATATCGCAAAAATACGCCCCATTTTAACTCTGGCTGATGCTGAAACCCTGATTCATGCTTTTGTCTCATCACGTCTGGACTACTGTAATGCACTTTTTTCAGGCCTACCTAATTCAAGCATCAAAAATCTTCAATTCGTGCAAAATGCGGCTGCACGGATACTAACTAGAACTAGAAAATTTGATCACATCACACCAGTTTTTGTCCGCCCTACATTGGCTTCCTATCCAAGCCCGCTCTGACTTTAAAGTGCTACTCCTCAATTTTAAATGGGCTTGCACCGCTCTATCTATCCGATCTCATCTCCCGATACTCGCCCGCTCGTGCTCTGCGCTCACAAAATGCGGGGCTTCTATCGACCCCTAGGGTTAAAAAGAAATCCGCCGGCCACAGAGCCTTTGTCTACCGCGCTCCCTACCTGTGGAACAAATTACCTGCCGTCATCAGGGGCGCCTGCTCTGTCGAAGCTTTTAAATCCCTGCTTAAGACTCATCTTTTCTCTCTCTCCTTCAACCTACCTTGATCTCACCTGGTCGGGGACTGACCTTTAGATTAATCTGTGTAGTTTAGTTATGGTACAGGGTACTACATGGTACCACTGGGTAGTTTACTATAGGGTAGTTTAGTTAGGGTACAGGGTACTACATGGTACCACAGAGTACTACATGGTACTGCATGGCATTACAGGGTACTACATGGCTTACATAGCTCTACATGGCACTACATGGAACTACATGGCACTACGGGGTACTACATGGTACCACAAGGCACCACAGGGTACTACATGGCACTACAGGGTACTACAGGATACTACGGGGTACTACATGGCACTATGGGGTACTATAGGGTACTACATGGCACTACGGGGTACTACATGGCACTACAGGGTACTACATGTCTGCTCCTTTGCAGCACCACAAACATGGGAACTCTAACTCTCCCCCCCCCCCTCTCCCCCCTCTCTCCCCCCCTCCCCCCCCCCCCCCCCCCCCCCCCCTCCCTCCCCCTTCTCTCTGAGTACCCGTCTCCTGGCGCTGACCAAGGTGATGGATGCCTCGGGGTCTTGGCCAAGCTTGTAGTGACTGCTCTACATGCACCTCCGAGGCCTTGGATCAGTTATTCTCCGCCGTCTGTCCGTGGTCCTGTCAACTGATTAACAGACTGTTAACAGATTAACAGTCAACGCGGTTTCATTGCTGGGTTAAGTACTTCTATTCTATTCACATAATACGCTTACTTCATATATCTACTCCATTCACATATATGCCTACCACTTGTATCTATTGCTATGTCCGCCTACTACAATCTCATGAGCTGTCTAACGCCTGTCCCGTCTCCCTGTCTTCCTATGACTTGCTGTCCTGGAGTGTTGTCCGGAGTGTTGGACGTCCCGTGACGAAGGCCGGGAGATTGCGACCCCCTCTGCGTGCCCCCCTGTCTCCGGAGGTCTCGTAGTGGTGACCGGAGTGCCGGATGTCCCGCGATGATGTCGGGGAGTTCGCGACCCTCTCTGCGCCACCCCCTATCTCCCTGTCTCCGGCTGTCCCTGAGCAACGACCGGAGTGTTGAATGTCCCGTGACTAAGTCGGGGAGGACGTGACCCTCTCTGCGCCGCCCCTGTGCCTCAAATAGATCCGCTATCAACTCTATCTTTAATCTTTCAAAATGTTCAGTTGCTATCGCTATTAGCTCTATCTTTAATTTTTCAAAATGTACAGTTGCTATTGCATGCACTCATCTGTGTTTCACCACACACATGAGTGCATGCTTACCAACTGTCCGTCTGCAACACTACTATCACCAACATCTAAGAAGGGAGATCCCCCCTTGAACGGCCCTTCTAAGGTTTCTCTCCTCCACACTGCCTGTGGAGCTTTTTTCCCTATTGTTAGGTTTTAGTGAGTTTTTCCTTACCTTCGCGTGGGGTATGTCTGGGAGTGCTTGCATTCTTTCATTTATTTGCATTCATCTAAAAAATGTTTGGACCCTATGGTGTTCTTGTTCTGTTCTTGACTTATTGTTATGTTGTCTTCTTGACCTGTTTAAAGAAGACCTGTACGGCCCATGGGGACATTAACGTGTGTTGTCGGGCCCTATAAATAAATTTGATTTGATTTGATTTGATGGTGTGGTTTATCAGTGAATTTGTTGAAGTCCAAACCACAGGGGATGCCTGATGAGCAGAGTAACCTTTCAGCCAGATGTGGAGGCTGTGTATCCTGCTAAACATGGAGGGAGAGGGGACCGGAGATGATCAGTATTGCTGAGGGTTACTTATGAAGTCAGATTTTAGATTTCTGATTGCTGGAGTTTGATGTCAACAATAATGTTATAAAAGATTATTATTATTATTATTATTATTATTATTATTATTATTATTATTATTATTATTATTATTATTATTATTATTATTATTATTATTATTATTATTATTATTATTATTATTATTATTATTATTATTATTATTATTATTATTATTATTATTATTATTATTATTATTATTATTATTATTATTATTATTATTATTATTATTATTGTAATAATGTATTTAACATACATGGTTGTAAAATGTGCAGAAATATAGCTCATATGATCAAATAATGAATATTGTCTGTTGGAAAAACGTAATAGCCATCCAAAGTATGATTACAGTTGCAAGTCATTTATTAATCAATAATTAAGATATGTCATCTCCCGACAGACACCCCTACCATAATACCTGTGCAAACCAAATGTAGGACATTTTAAAATGGCAATACCCGGCACTCGACAACCACTTTGATGAACAGCGCGATCATAATAATAGGAATAACTCTCAGGACAGAGTGGGTGGCTCTTAAAAGAGCCTTTGGGTTAATCTTCAGTAAACAGGGTAGTTTACTTGGAGCTAGTGTACTTGGTCACAGCCTTGGTTCCCTCAGACACAGCGTGCTTCGCCAGCTCACCGGGCAGCAGCAGACGCACAGCGGTCTGGATCTCCCTGGAGGTGATGGTGCGACGCTTGTTGTAGAGAGCCAGGCGCGAGGCTTCTCCAGCGATGCGCTCGAAGATGTCGTTAACGAAGGAGTTCATGATCGGTCCGTGTACGTTTTGATAGTTCGTTTTTCTTTTCAAAAGGAAAAACGAAAAAACGAAAAAAAAACGGAAATACGAGGTGTTTCCTATTTCCGTTTGAAACCAAACTCGAAAAAACGGGGGGAAACTGAAATACGGACCTGTTTTTCGTATTTTGGTATCAGAATCAAATGAAAAAAACGAGTCAATAATGGGCCGTGTAGGGCCGTGTACGTTTTGATAGTTCGTTTTTCGTTTTTGATGTGAAGAATGGAGAACGGAACCACGTGACAAGTACATTTTTCAATGTAAAAGCCATGCACAATCTAACGTGAACGAATATGTATAACGTTATGAATAAATACATAAATACATGCATACAGATCTATACCAGGGTAACGTTATGATACATACATTTTTTGTTTTGTGCATTTCATTTAGACATGATATTTTATGTGAAGTAATAGCCTGATAATATGGAAATAGCCTGTGTGGTCTGTATCCTAGTTCAGTGCAGTGGTCGGCAATAGGCGGCTCGCAGACCGAAATAGGTCCGCCAGCAATAATATCTGCCGATCAGATTATTTTGAGAATATGATTTGTGATGAAGACTCGCTTTATTGTATCGGAATCGGGAGACTTAGGTAAAGTTAGAAAGATATTCACAGATTCGAATTTCCGCGTCAATAATTCTTAAGCAAAATGTTTTTAAAACACAAAGGACACCTCTTTCCTATCGTAGTAAGGTAGACAATGAGCTACAACCTTACTTTCACCTAAACGAGGCGAGCCGGCCTCGGAGCTGTACATTTAATAACTAATAATAATAAATTGATCTATATGTGCAGTCGGCCTTGACGAGGCAAGTGCGCAGCCAGGGACCGTCTAAAAAGTGCAACACCGAAAAGAGGCACTGCAAAAAGATTGATTGATTGATTGATTGATTGATTGATTGATTGATTGATTGAAAAGTTTATTAACAGATTGCAGAATGGGTACAGTACAGTACAGCTCAATACATACAATTGTTAAGGGGATGCAGACAAGAGAAAGACTTTCGTCTTGTTTACATCAGGGTCCCCCATTTTCAATTCATCATAACATATATGACATACATGACATACAGATAGACAGTACTGCTACATCTATACATTTATGACATATCAGATTTGCAAATACAGTACTGTTTGTGATACAAAAATTTCCAGAAAAAGAGTGTATATACATTTGGCGTAGAAACTGTACATTGGAGGAGGTTGGTGGGGTGGGGTTGGGTGGGTGAGGGCTGTACATTGGAGGTGGGGGGGGGGGGGGGGGGGGGGGTTGGGTAGGGGACACACACACATTTTACACTGTACATTGGAATACTGACAAAGCCTTACTTGGTCATTTACTGTACAACTAGGTTAGGACATTTGTAGGGGCCAGTTTTGAATTGCAGTCTCACGTAGGTGTTCTTTGAGAGTGTTTTTGAAAGTGGGTAGTGATTCACATTCCTTTACAGCTTTAGGTAGGGCGTTCCACATTGATGTGGCATAATTGCGAAACGTGTTTAGTCCCTTGTTTGAGCCGAATCTGGGTTTTACATGATTTGTGGAGCTCCCTCTGGTGTTGTGATCGTGGTATTCACTGACCTTTGGGAAGTATTTTGACATGTACATGGGTACCTTGGTCGCGTAGTGTATCTTGTAGACCAGGCCCATTGCAAGTTGCTGTACTCTGTCGTCTACTCTAAGCCAGTGTTTCTCAACTGGTGGGTCGCGACCCAAAAGTGGGTCGCGGGGCCATTTTGAGTGGGTCGCGGATGTGATTTTTTTTTTTTTATATAACTTTTTTTTTTTTTTGTATAACTTTTTTTTACCCACTACCTATCTTTGTGAAAGTGGCTTCTCAGCTCTGGTCCAGCTGAAGACAAAGCAGAGGAACAGATTGGACATTGAGCATGACCTCAGAGTTGCTTTGTCTACCATCACCCCAGACTTTGAGACTCTTGTCAGGAGCAAACATCCCCATTTATCCCATTAGTTCCCTGGGATGTTAAGCTAAGAAGTCTGCTAAGAAGGATATATTATTTATTATTATTATTATTATTATTATTATTATTATTATTATTATTATTATTATTATTATTATTATTATTATTATTATTATTATTATTATTATTATTATTATTATTATTATTATTTTTAGGGCTGTCAGTTTATCGCGTTAATTAGATAATTAATTACACAGCAAATTATCGCGTTATGAAAATTAACTCAAAATTAATTACAAAAAAAGTTTTTTTTTTTTTTTTTTTTTAAATAATATTTTTTTTGTATCTCATTCATTCCATAAGAATGTAGAATACACATTTACAGATTTTTTTTTAATATGGTCCATTTGCATGTTCTTGGTATCTGATTCTAGGGACATCTATGAATCTCAGGGAATGTATTCCCAGTGTCAGAAATACTGTGGGCTAGATCCACAAAGAATGGA
>NW_028170158.1:2500-10000 GCF_963971535.1 Notolepis coatsorum
ATAACAACTGTTTAATTATGCGATTGTGTGCCAAAATAAAAGGGTCTTTTAATCAGCACAGAGAATTACCCAACGTGTTGTCATCGCCAGGACAATTAGCGGATGAAACAAATTCACCTCGTTAAGCGGCTAATCCATCTGTCCCATCAGCAAACAGGTCAGGGAGGCAACAACACCTGTTCCCTCGCTGTGACCTCAGACAGATGTGGACCTGGGGTCTCGTTTTGGATTCCGCATTTCAAATTTGATCCAGGATCAGTTTGTCTATTTGAACATTAATCTTTCCACTAAAGGGGAATGTGACTAATGAATTAGAATTAATAATTTGTGCGACTAATATGACTACATTTTATAAGTTATTCCTATGACCGTTGGCAGCCCAATCAGTATTTAAATCACTTCATGAGCGCATTACTGGGGACCTGTCTCCCCGTCACCTTGGCAGGCAGAATACACGCCGTAAAAATGGACATCCTTCCGAATTCTTTGTTTCTATTCCAAACGATTCCTGTACTGACATGTAAATACTTGCATTGATAAAAAAAAAAAAGTCTTATATAATTTGGGACAAGAAGATACCTAAAATTAGGAAAGCCTATTCACGGTTACAAAATCAATCAGGACAGCCGAAACCCTCCCAATTCTATTGTAGTCAAATTGTAGTATTTGCAGTCGTTGACTACTAACACATTTCTTCAATCAATATCTGAAAGAAAATAAACTAAATAAATACTAATCTTTGCCTTTCTTTTACTTCTATGCACTCTGCTACTAAGGAATATCTTACCTATATTACTACCTACTATGCTAATGTCTATACTACTACCTACTAGGGTTGTGAATTGCCAGATACCTCACCATACGATACTATCGCGATACTTGCGGCACGATACGATAGTATCGCGATACTAAATATATCGCGATACGCTGAGTTTTGCGATTTTTTTTATTATTATTTTTTTGATAACATTTTATTTATTACCTTTTTTTAACTGCAAAGTAAAACTTTGTCAACATGTTTTATAAGTTCAGTCTGTTCATCTCACTTCAATCATTTTTATTGCAGAACATGGTATTTTCTCAAGCAGACAGATGTAAACACAGTAATCTGTGTTGCATGTACCTGACAAACTGAACTGTTTGTATTACAGTCATATTCCAACTTAACTGAATGCACATGTGTGTGTGTGTGTGTGTGTGTGTGTGTGTGTGTGTGTGTGTGTGTGTGTGTGTGTGGACTACTGTACTACTACAGGTATTGAAATGAACAATGCAACTTCCTTATAATAGAAAAAAAAATTAATAAAATAAAAAATATGAATAATTAAATATCGATACTTGGCGTCCCTGTACCGATACAGTATCGCCACGCAAAGTATCGGGATACTACTACGTATAGATTCCCCCCCCCCCCCACCCCTACTACCTACTATGCTAATATGTCTATACTACTACCTACTATGCTAATATATCTATGCTACTACCTACTATAATAATATGTCTATGCTACTACATACTATGCTAATATGTCTATATCGTCAAAGGGTTTCTTTACATGGTCCCCCTCAGTCAAATCATCACTCGGCACAACATCTCCTTCCGATGCTACGCCGATGATACTCAGATATACCTCCCACTCACAACAGCTGACTCCACCGGCCTAGACCGCCTGAGGACCTGCCTAGGCAATATAAAGGAGTGGATGTCACAAAACCACCTGCAGTTAAATGAGAGCAAGGGGGAGATCATTCTGTTTGGCCCCCCCACCTCAGTCACTCAGAGCTCCAGGAACATGGGAAGCCTCCCCTCCTGGGTGAAACCCAATGTGAGAAACCTTGGGGTCTTATTTGACTCAGATCTCAATTTCCACAAGCAAGTCAGATCAGTAGTACAGTCCTGTTTCTTCCAACTGCGCATCATTTAAAAGATCAAGTCCTTCCTCTCCCCCAGCGACCTTCATAAAGTCATCACCATGCTCATTTTCTCACGACTGGACTACTGCAATTCCCTCTACTCTGGTCTCCTGGACAAAACCATCCTCCCCCTCCAGCGCGTTTAAAATGCTGCTGCCAGCCTGGTCTCAGGCACCAGAATGAGGGACCACATCTCCCCAGTCCTTGTCTCTCTCCACTGGTTCCCAGTGAGGAAGAGAATCAACTTTAAAATTCTACTATTCACCTACAAATCCCTCAATGGTCTCGCTCCGGCCTACATTGAGGAACTTTTGGTCCAACCCATCAGCTCCAGGTCCCTCAGATCAAATGACCAACTGTGTCTAAGGTTCCCGCGGGCCAAACTGGTGACAAAGGGTTTCCGGGCCTTTGCAGTGATGGCGCCGACACTGTGGAATAAGCTCCCCCTCAAGATCAAGTCTGCCAACACCGTACAGACATTCAAGACCTTGCTTAAAGCCCACCTTTTCGCTCTGGATGATCACTGAGTTACTTTGCTGTCGTGTTGTGTGTCTGAGGTGTTCTTATGTTCTCTGTCTGTCCGTCTGCCTGGTTCCGTTTTCTTTGTCCTGTCCATTTATTCGTATTCTTTTTTCCCCGGACTGCACCCCGGACCGATGTAAAAATTGGCTGGGGGCCACATTATAAATGTAAATATCATATCATATCATATTACTACCTACTATGCTAATATGTCTATACTACTACCTACTATGCTAATATATCTATACTACTACCAGTACCTACTATACTATGTGGGGCGACAGTGGCTCAGGAGGTAGAGCAGTCGTCTGGGAATCCGGAGGTTCCCGGTTCGATTCCCGCTCCTCCCGGGCAGCGTGTCGAAGTGTCCTTGAGCAAGACACTTAACCCCTAATTGCTCCCGATGAGCAGGTTGGCACCTCGCATGGCCGCCTCTGCCGTTGGTGTGTGAATGGGTGAGTGAATGGGTCAAATGTGAGGAACAAATTGTAAAGCGCTTTGGATAAAAGCGCTATATAAATGCAGCCATTTACCATTTACTATACTATAATTTAATGTATCTATGATTTCTTGCCTAATTTGCATAACCCATCATTGGAAATGATACAATCTGCATGGGAGGGGGATTTGGGAGTGGCTTTGACTGCAGAGCAATGTGGGGGAAACCCTAGAAGGGGTCCATGCGGCATCAACCTCTGCTCGACACGGCCTCGTTCAATTCAAGGTGCTGCATAGCCTACATTTATCAAAAATCAAACTCTGTAAAATGTTCCCAAATGTAGATCCCAGACTTTGTACGGCATCTCTAGCAAACTCATTTTTGGCAGTGTCCTAATCTGTCCACTTATTGGAGCTCAGGCTTCATAACACTGTCGGAAGTCCTCAATATGGTAATTCAACCAGATCTTATGATAGCTACTTTTGGCATAGTATAGAGAAAACAATGAGAACCTCTCTGGGACTAAACCAGATAACAACAGCCTGCAGCACGAAGATGGATCCTTCTGGAAGGAAGTCTCCTGGAAGTCTCCTCGTCCGCCGAGCTGGACTCATTCACTCATTCAACCTTTATTCATTCAACCTTTATTTAAACTTGAAGGACACTGAGGTTTCTCCTTATTTACAGTGATGTTGAGTATTATACAGTCAAAGGAGATTAAAACAAATATTAAAAACAAGTAATCACAATACAATAAAAACAAGATACAGCGAGATTAAACATGTCATCACAACACACAGATCTATTTAAGATACATTTTTTAAGTCATCACAATACAATAAAATAAGATAAAATAAGGTACAACATGTCATCACAACACAATGAAAACAAGATAAAACGAGATAAAAAAGAGAATCGGCTAAAACAAAGTACAATGGTTAGTCATCAAAGCTTTGAATTGTCATAAGAATGTCAAACTTTAAAGTACATTGAAGGGCGTTTGAAGAGTGTGTAGCACTACAGGAGACGGTAGTCTTTAAGACAGGCTCGGGGAACCTTAAACACAAGCAAGTCATTTGAGTTTGATAAGATCCAGAGTTCCAATCCAGTATCATTGCCATATAAGGAGGTTGCTGACCAATAAGAGCTTTGAAAATAAACACACACCCATGTGTATCATGCCTCGAGAGGGCCAACCAACCTTATCATACAGGAAACTGGAAGCTGGATTCTGCGTACCATACTGCCATACGTTTTGTAACAGGTGCAGGCTCTCGCACCCACCACTGCACTTTGTATCAGTCATTAGGATGGTCCTCTCTGTACCAAAGAAGACAATCACACATGTTGATTTTTATCCTTAAGTCATTGCTAGGTAAGCTGCCCTTATATATCTCCAGACTTCTGTCCTTTTATACTTGCTTTTTTAATACCAGACGAGCAGCAAATGGGATGCTGTTAAATGTTCCTTTGATGCAGTCAGAGCTTGGTAAAGCTGCATTCTCCCACTATGCTCCCTTTTTATGGAATACGCTGCAAGTGAAACATTGTCTACAGGCACTTCCTACTGTGAATGCTTTTAAAGGTATGCTACGATTAGCCCTTTATGAAACATGTAACTGTTTTACCTGATGCTATTGTTGATGTGATTATGCTCCTTGCCACTGCACAAATGACCCTCTGTATTTATATTTGAATTGTATGTTTTTTGTTTAATGCCCTGTTTTATGTTGAAACTTGTTGTGTGCTGTGTTGGTCAGGACTCCCTGGAAGAAGAGATCTTGTATCTCAATGGGACATTCCTGGATAAATAAAGGATAAAAAAGAAAAAAAAAAAAAAAACAGTATCATGGCTATCACCAGTAATGAATCTGAGAGCAGAATGATAGACTGAGTCTAAAGGTTGAAGAGTAGAAGCAGCAGCATGTCAATGGACCACATTTAATGTGATACAAGTGCATCTTGTGTATAGCATTAAAAGAAAATAGCAATTTGTCAATAGCTTGTTCCACAGAGTCAGCAACACAATACACAATGGTATCATCAGCATAGAGATGAGTTTTACAGCCACTAACCGAGGAAACCATATCATTCATATAAATAGTAAAAAGCAAGGGCGGCTGGGTGGCTCAGCGGACTAATGCGCTCGTCACCAACGCAAGAGACACCGGTATCGAATCCGGCTGTCAGCGTTGCCTCCGGCTTGGCCGGCCGTCATACTGGCTTGATTGGCAGAGTCAGCGGGAGTGAAGCCGGTAGGGTGGTAGTCTGGTCGTTGTAAACAGCGACTCCTACAGGTCGGTCAGGGCGCCTGCACAGCGAGGAAGGGAGATGGTGAGGGTAGTGTGACCTCCCACACGTTACACCTCACCAATGATAGTCCACGCTGGCAGGTGAAAAGAGGGTGCTGGCTGTCTGCTATGTCTCGGAGGAAGCATCTGTTAGACTTCAGGGCTCCCTAGACCGACCAGTGGGGGGGCATATGCGAGCAACGACCAGGAAGGGGAGGGGGGAATTGGCATAATGACTAAATTGGGATGGGAGAAAATACAGAAAAACTGGAGGAGAAAAAGTGGATAAAAAATATATATATAGTCAAACGCACAGGACCTAAAATTGACCCCTGTGGAACACCTTTTGTTATCTGCAAAAATCCCGACTGGAGTTTTTGAATTGCTCACCAATTAAGGGAGCAGAGAGCTGAAGAAAAAAAAGGCTCACAATTATCTTCACCAGTGGATTTCTTAGGATCAATGGCTTCAAGAGCTCTAAACACTACACTGGGAGACACAGAACAAAAAGAAAATTGGGAACCAAGATTAAAAGAGTAGGTAGCAAACCTAAGCGGCGAGACATTGAGACTCACACTGTTCATGGCTCCTCGGGCAAATTTGAGATCATCTATTTTATGGACCATGTAAGAGAAAGGCTGGAGGTCACACAAGTTTGAGGCTTGGTGTTTTAATTTTTTTTTTTACTTTCTTTCATTTCTTCTTGATTTCTTTGTTGTTTGTGTATGTTATTGCTGTTGAAAAATGGCTAAATGTCAATAAAGAAAAAGGTGATATTTATTAAATGCCATTGAGTCGCAATCACACGACTCTGCAGAGCTGTCCGCTCCACTGAACTCTAACGAACGGTCACACGCTCTCTCTCTCCACTTTGAGGACGAGTGAGTGGAACAGTGACAGGATGTCAATCACTCGCAGAGTCATGACAACCAAATAAACAACGGCACGAGTAGGGGAGGGGCCGGGACGGACGCGTCAGGGGGAGGGGCCGGGACGGACGCGTCAGGGGGAGGGGCCGGGACGGACGCGTCAGGGGGAGGGGCCGGGACGGACGCGTCAGGGGGACGGCTGCAACACAGAGTGACAAACAGGGCAGAGGATAGGATTACATTAACGGAGAACAAGAAAAAAGGTAGATGTAACTAGCTAACGTTAAGTTAGATCGATAAACGTTCACAATGTATTCTCTATTGATGTTCATGGCTAACTAATAATTATTAATATTAATAATATATTGTGGAAAACATGTGCCAGCTAATGTTAGTGAACTCAGTGTATCATAATAGCTTAGCGGTAAGATTACTTCAATAAACGTTGGTAAAATAATTGCCAACAATGTTTATATAAGCTATGTATTAAAATATTCCTATTCTATTCTATTCTATCAGATGAATAGAATAAAAACATGCCTTAAATGCGTGTGCTCCTGTGTTCTACTTTGGACTAAAGCTCTGAAGGTTCTCCCCTACTCTGAGAGCACCAGACAGGCCCTACTCTGAGAGCTCCAGACAGGCCCTACTCTGAGAGCACCAGACAGGCCCTACTCTGAGAGAGAGCTCCAGACAGGCCCTACTCTGAGAGCACCAGACAGGCCCTACTCTGAGAGCTCCAGACAGGCCCTACTCTGAGAGAGAGCACCAGACAGGCCCTACTCTGAGAGCACCGGACAGACTCTACTCTGAGAGCACCAGACAGGCCCTACTCTGAGAGCAACAGACAGGCCCTACTCTGAGAGCACCAGACAGGCCCTACTCTGAGAGCACCAGACAGGCCCTACTCTGAGTGCTCCAGACAGGCTCTACTCTGAGAGCACCAGACAGGCCCTACTCTGAGAGCACCAGACAGGCCCTACTCTGAGAGCACCAGACAGGCCCTACTCTGAGAGCACCAGACAGGTCTACTCTGAGAGCACCAGACAGGCCCTACTCTGAGAGCACCAGACAGGCCCTACTCTGAGAGCACCAGACAGGCCCTACTCTGAGAGCACCTGACAGGCCCTACTCTGAGAGCTCCAGACAGGCCCTACTCTGAGAGAGAGCTCCAGACAGGCCCTACTCTGAGAGCACCAGACAGGCCCTACTCTGAGAGAGAGCTCCAGACAGGCCCTACTCTGAGAGAGAGCTCCAGACAGGCCCTACTCTGAGAGCACCAGACAGGCCCTACTCTGAGAGCACCAGACAGGCCCTACTCTGAGAGCACCAGACAGGCCCTACTCTGAGAGC
The DNA here is from genome assembly GCF_963971535.1 of Notolepis coatsorum. Classification (NCBI taxonomy): domain Eukaryota; kingdom Metazoa; phylum Chordata; class Actinopteri; order Aulopiformes; family Paralepididae; genus Notolepis; species Notolepis coatsorum. The sequence continues at coordinate 9,888 of NW_028170158.1, forward strand.
ACCAGACAGGCCCTACTCTGAGAGCACCAGACAGGCCCTACTCTGAGAGCACCAGACAGGCCCTACTCTGAGAGCTCCAGACAGGCCCTACTCTGAGAGCACCAGACAGGCCC